>NC_089793.1:1372823-1407823 GCF_040412425.1 Macrobrachium rosenbergii | reverse complement strand
AAAAATTGAAAAGAATTAATGTTAAAACCTAAAACTATCTACTGCACAATTTACCATAAAAATATTTTTGCTAAAAATATTAATATTAGTGATAAATAATTCTGTTAAACTTTATATACAGTATATATATACAGTATATGCGATACATTGCCGTTGAATGCTATTTATTCCAGGCAATGCTCATTGAAACGCAAAGAAAAAAATATGAAAACTTTTTTTTACGAATCTGTTGAGAACTTGCTTTTCGATGTAATATTTTTTTATCAGTCTTCATCAAGTTTGTTTCCATATTTGGAGAGTCATTTTGATGTCATCTTTATAGCTGAATTGTTTTTTTTATTTATCCCAGTATGTTAAAAAAATTACTAAACTGAAATTAGTTTTCGAAACCATTCAACAAAAATAAAGAAAGATAGATGTATTTTTATACCATGGAAAACTTTTACAAATTGTGTCCATTGATAGATGATTTATAGGTATTTATGGCAGTCATTGAACAGAAAAGCATATTGCCTCATTTTGAAGGGATTGGTACACCCTATGCATGTTTTTTTATTTATTTTTACTGTGTTACAGCATTATACCAAGAGAGGAATCTTTCTTTTACCCTTTTGCCACTTAGGATTTCGATTAAATTTATATATATATTATATATATATATATATATATATATATATATATATATATATATATATATATATATATATATATATATATATATATATATATATATTATGTGACAGGACCTATATTGAAACTGGATGGTATCTAGCGGAGATATTTATATGAGTTAAATATATATGAGTTGAATCTATATGAATAAATATCATATATATATAAGTATCATATAATTTACATATATATATATATATCATATAATATATTAATAGAACAGATAATTGTGTCAGTGATAAAGTTAATATATATATATATATATACATATATATATATATATATATATTATATATATATATATATATATATATATTAATACATATATATTTCTATATATTTATATCTTCATTGAAATTGAGCTTTAGAAACCTAGCGGAGATATTTATCCGTCAAAAGCTTTTTGTTTTACAGAATGAAAAAGATACCATCCAGTCAATGGGGTCCTGCCTTGCATTAATGCACAGATAATTGTGTCAGTGGATAAAGTTAATATATACCCTATATATATATATATATATATATATTTTAATAATAATTTTGCTGTTCCTTCCGTTCATATTCTTTCTTCCATCTCCACTTTAAAACCTTTTGTTTTAATAAAAATAAATGATTCATAATTGTCATTGTCTTAGCTTTGGATCAGTTTATTCACTCCTGTTTTTACTGCAATATTTTCTCTCAGACCTTGCTGCCAGTAACACCGACAGTTTCACTGTTTCAGCGGTTCTTTGAATGACCTCATAGGTCCCAGTGTTGCAACTGGCCATTCGTTTTGTACATTACTATTTTTGTTCTATTTTATTCTGTTCTACATCTATATCGTAACCCGTTTCCGTTAGGACATTTCAATTCACTCAGCGTCTGTCCATACATCTTAATCAAGTTAGCACGAGTGCCACGTTGTTATCGTCCATATATCTCCGCCAATTGAATCCTTCCCGCCTCTTGTATCTCGCCCCAAAAGATTTCGCCGTCTGTCCAATCCACTTCCCTTGGCTCTGCAGTCAGGACACTCAGCGCCTCGTATCCTTCATCCATTCCGTCTCTTTCGGATATATCCAATACTGTGTGTGTGTGTGTGTGTTTGTGTGTGTGTGTATATGTGTCTCCCAGCTCTTCATCATCATCTGCCCTTTCTCGTTGGCTCTCCCTTTATCTAACTGATGTACTCGGGGCAATCCTTTCTCTCTCTCTCTGTCTCCTCTCCCTCCTCCCTCCTCCCCTCCTCCTCCTCCTCCTCCTCCTCCTCCTCCTCCTCCTCCTCCTCCTCCGTTAGAGCCCCCTACAACACACACTTTGAAGATCAAAAGCAAGGTAAGGATGTTTGCCGTAGGACCTTTGTGCCGGTAACTGACATCACTGGAAGTTCAAGGGGATCCTCCCTTATGCATCCTCCACCACCTCCCTACTCCCTCCCCCCACTCCTACTCCGCCTCCACCATCCCTCCCTTCCCCCTATTTCACTCCCAACCCATTGCAGAACCCCTTCTGTCCAATCAAGCGTGTTCATGTGTGCCACTCTCCCTAGGCACTCGGAATGAAACTATGGAGTTGCTGGCATGGGATTTCTCTCTCTCTCTCTCTCTCTCTCTCTCTCTCTCTCTCTCTCTCTCTCTCTCTCTCTCTCTCTCTCTCTCTCTCAGAGCTTGGTGGTACTTGCTGTCAAATGCACCAGATTGCGTCAGTAAAAAAGTAAGTATAGCTTAGTTTTACCAGACCACTGAGCTGATTAACAGCTCTCCTAGGGCTGGCCTGAAGGGGATTACACTTATTTTACGTGGCTAAGAACCAATTGGTTACTTAGCAACGGGACCTACAGCTTATTGTGAATCTGAACCACATTATAGCGAGAAATGTTTATCACAGAAATAAATTCCTCTAACTCTTCATCAGCCGGCGGCGGGAATCTGAAGCTCAGTTGAGTTGAATTGAATATAGAATTTAGGCCAAAAGCCAAGCTTGGGACTTATGAGGTCATTCAGCGCTGAAGCAGAAATTGACGGTAAAAGGTTTGAAAAGGTGTAACGGTGAGGCTCGCGGTCGTTTATGAATCGATTGTTAGGAGAGGGTTAAGGAAAGTAAGATGGACGAAAGAGAATATGAAACGAGGTACAGTAAAAGGAACGAAAGGGGTTGCAGCTAGGGGCTGTAGGCACGCTGCAAGGAACCTTAAGGAATGCCTACAGTGCACCGCATGAGGTAGCACATGAAATCGATGACAGATAGGTACATATATTTTCATTACGTGAGTATATATGAGGTTGTGTGTACCATAATAAATAAAGCACTTACCGCTTGCTTATTCGTTTGCAAACAAACATACAAACACACAAACAAAGCTTTAGTTTGTTTATTGACAAGTGACTGTTCACCATTGTGATCGCATATTTGAATCTTTGACCTTAGAAAGGTCTGAGTGATTAGCCTGAAATCATTTCGCTGCGAATTAAAATCTAATGACCTTCACCTTGAATCAAGGTCTGGGGTCAAGTGACCATAGCCTCGAATAAAGTTAAAAATGACCGTAGTTTTGGATTAAGAACTCATTGATATAGACATTAAACCAAGGTATTTATCCACAGTGAATTTAAAGTCTTAAGATCTGGACCTTGAATAGGGTCAAGTGACCGTAGCCTCGAGTAAAGTTAAAAATTACCATAGTGTTAATTTAAGGTCTCTGTGACCTAGTAGAAACTAAACCAAGGTCTCTTTATCCTAGATCTTGGCAGAGTGGTAAATGATAACAAATTGACAATTTTGTGATTAAATTGTATATTAAAATTCATTAATTATATCAGTAAATTTCATTATTCTTTAAAGATAAAAACAAGGATTTCGAATACCTGATTGGTGTTCCTGCCTAGTGGTTACTTTGAAAATGAATATAGAGCTGCTTCCTTAATTTCCGTCATCGTCTTGCAACTTAATGTTGACTTCCCTGGAATTGTATGAATCTGCCTTTCGTAGCTTTTAATGTTAATGTTTTTATTCTTTTTGCGACGGTCCGTGAGAATTTGGTCACAATGCTGTTGTCATTTGTTTTTAAAAAAATAACATTCCGGGTAGATTATTATTATTATTATTATTATTATTATTATTATTATTATTATTATTATTATTATTATTATTATTATTATTCAGAAGATGAAACCTACTCATATGGAACAAGCCCACCAAAGGGGCCACTGACTTCAAATTCAAGCTTCCAAAGAATGTGGTGTTTATTATGAAGAAGTAAGAGGAAATAAATGGAAATATAGAAAGAAGAGATCCCACTTACATATTAAAAAAAAAAGATAAATTAACAAATAAATAAAAATGAATTGAAGAGGAAGGAGAAGAGTATGTTAATATTAAACATTTTTGTTTCCTGTGAATTCATCACACAATTCCTTTTTGTTTATTATTATTAATTAATGTCACAATTATTCCTTTTTGTCTGCTATAAGTTAATTACATAATTCCTGTCTGTTTATTGTGAATTAATTACATAATTTCTCTGCTCTAATGCAGATATGTTTGTTTATTGTTCTTGCTATCATTATTTTAACTTGATTCGGTATTTGATGATTTTTAGTTTTTAGAAAAATAAACAAAATTTACTCCCCCAAAAATAAATCTGTTATTTATGTCTCAGTAAACATTTTTTTATTTGTCTCAAGCATTTTGAGAGAAAACATTGAAATTTCCTCCCCCCCCCAAATAAATCTTTTATTTATGTCTCAGTAAACATTTTTTTACTTGTCTCAATCATTTTGAGAGAAAACTTTATCGTTTGTCTCAAGCAATTTGAGAGAAAAAATTAAAATCCACCCGCCCAAAAATAAATCTCATATTTATGTCTCAGTAAACATTTTTTTCTAATTTGTCTCAAGCATTTTGAGAGAAAACATTTCTGTCGACCATTTCATGCACGTTTTTTTTTTTTTTTCATACGTACCTATTTCTACCCCCCTCCAAATTTCGCTCCCATCCCTTTGTATTGAGAGGCTGGCGTGTGTCATCCACAGGCCAAATATAGACGCCAGAACTTCTTTCAAGGGGCCGCGACTTGGTGTCATGGATATCGTAAAATGTATTGACACGGCGGTTCTCAAAGGCTCCAGAATACTCCTTTATCCACTTTGATCCTCCCCCTCCCCCAACCCCCAGCCTTTTTCGGAACCCACCTAAGATGTGTCCCTTTGTCGAAGAGGAGGAGGAGGAGGAGGAGGGAGGAGGAGGAGGAAGGAGGAGAAAGGTGGGGTGGTGGGCTTTTTGGTGGGGAGGTGGATGTAGGGTGGTGGGAGGAACGTTTCCCAACCGGGTTTGGAGAAGGTTTGCAAAATATCTGATCTTTCCGGGAAAGATCAGGTGTGTGTGTGCGCGCGTGAGTGTGTATGTGTGCGCGTGGCTGTGCGCTTTTCTAAATAAAGCGACCTTTTGGTGACAGTTTACTCGGAAAGCGGCGGCGAATCCCGTTTTAAAAAGAGAGAGAGAGAATGTTCCTCTTCTCTTTTCCCCGTTTCTCAAAAGGCGATAGATAGACTTCACGGAATGCATCGGATGAAGCATTTTATCCTTTAAGAAGAAGAAGAAGAAGAATATTATAAAGGCAGGGGAACCCCAGCGTGATCAGCGAGGACCACTTAACCGTATTAGTAATATTCATAATGACGTCTTCAAAGGCTCCAGCCGGCATTCTTATCAGCCGGGGCTCGCGCCGAGAAAGAATAACAGCGAGAAATGGAATCTCGAGCCGGGTTCCCGCCCGGCAGCCATGAAAGAGGCTCTTCCCGTTTTCTGTTTCCTCTTCCCGTTTTCTTTTCCTCCTCCCGTTTTCTTTTCCTTCCTCGTTTTCTCTTTTTCCTCCCTGTTCCTTTTTGCTTCTCTTGTTTCCTTTTTCCTTCTCCCATTTCCGTTTTCCTCCACCCGTTTCCTTTGTCCTCCTCCCGTTTTCGTTTTCCTCCTCCCGTGTGATTTTTCCTCCTCCCGTTTTCTTTCCATCATCCTGCTTTCTTTTCCTCCTCCGATTTTCTTTTTCTTTTCTTTCCCATCTTCTTTTCCTCCTCCCTTTTCCTTTCCTCCTCCCTTTTCCTTTTTCCTCCTCCCTTTTCCTCCTCCCATTTTCTTTTTCCTCCCGTTTTCTTTTCCTCCTCCCATTTTCTTTTTTCTCCTCCCATATCCCTATTCCTCATTTCTTTCCTCCTCATTTCTTTCCATATCCATTTCTTTTCCTCCACCCTTGTCCTCCTCCCGTTTTCTTTTCCTTCCCCGTTTTCTTTCCATCATCCCGTTTTCTAAACGCGCACTTTTCCACCCTTCCGTCTTGTTTTTGCGGACTGACTCCTAATAGATTAATGACTTTCGGTCCGTCTCGGTAACCGGATCGACGGAAGAGCGGGGGTGCTGTGTCAACACAGACAGACGTCGCCGTCTTCCGTTTCCAGCCGGTGCCATTAAATCCGGCTTTTAATGGATGCCAGGAGGGGGTCGGATCGAGTTTCCAGCCAGATGGCACTGATGGAGAAGAAGAAAGTGATTCCTGCTGCCTTCAGCTTCCATTATGCAATGCTCGTATGACAAATTCGCCTGTCATTGCGTTTTTAGTGTGCTTTAGAATACGGTGGTACTTAGTAAGCATTTTTGGGGTTGTTATATGGGGCCTTTGACATTCCTTATTGACCTTTGTCCTCAAATTTTGGGTGGTGGCGTAGCCTCTGAACTAGGGTATTTCTGAGTTATGGGTGTGAGGTTATTTGCCTGAGAGCACACATAAACAATCCTATATATATATACATATATATACTGTATATATATATATATATATATATATATATATATATATATATATATATATATATATATATATATATATATATGTAATTAATCAGCGCATGAGTACGTGTTTCGCAGAAATAAATTTCTGACTCACATCGGGATCGAACCCAGGTCTCTAGGTAGCGCCCTCGCCTTTCATTTGAGATTCCAGGGTTCGATCCTGATGTGAGTCAGGATTTATATTTTGACGTTGAGTCTCTACCTCCAACACGGGCAGATCCACAGTAAGAAAATCACAGTAGATATTGTCACATTCATACTACGTCTGTTGCATCATGGATGGAGCATTTGTGCAGAAACTTCCACAGCGTAGCCATTTCAGAGTTTTACGCAGAATGATCATTAACAGCACGTTGGACCCCTAACATACACTAGACCATTTGCATTCATCTTGTAATGCATTCTCTGGTTTCCTAGATAATGAGACACTTCCTGTCCAACATCTGTTCTATAGGTCTTCCTCTACTCCTACCGTTTCCCATTCTCTCCACAGAACCAAACCATCTCAAAATAAAACTGCTACATCCTTTCACTATAGTTAAAAGCCTTTCACCACTTTTGTTTATCTTCTTAATTCTCACTTTCTGAATTTTTATTATTACCCATATACCATGCAAACAGTGCGTCTCGACAGTTTCAACACTTTTCTTCATTCAGATTCAACAGACACAAACATGCACACACACATACACAAACACGCACAAACAGTTCACAAACGAAGACCCCTTCCCTGTTTTTGTGTTCCACGGTAATCAGTAGGTTCAGGAACCAAGAAATTCTTTACAGACATTTCGTCGCGACAGTATCAACACTTTTCTTCATTCAGATTCAGCACACACACACACTCACAAACAGTTCACAAACGACGAACCCTTCCCTGGGTTTGTGTTCCACGTTAATCAGTAGAGTTCAGGGACCAAGGAATTCTTTGTCCTTGCCCGCTGCAAGTGATTGCTACTGATTTTGCAACGTCTGTAGCCGTCGACTGTCAAGCCGTGTTCACATTTCCAGCAATTCAGGCGATTCATTGCAATGAAAGGATTGATCAATGAAGTCTCTGATTAAAAGTTTTTTTTTAATTTAATATTCATGGTAATCATACGCGCATACTTAGCGTCACTCGCCCAGTGCATTTGAAAGCGCTTTAAAGTGCTTTATAACATGAATCATATCGACGTCATACAGAGCTGTATACAACTGAAAACTGTTGGAACCATTTGGTTCAAATTGTCGCGACTGTAGCAGCGTCAATAAAGTGGGAATTTTAAGCAATCAGCCAATCAACAGACCGACGAATAGCTGCATTAATAAGCCAGTCAGCTAAAGCCTTTGTCGTATATTCTCCAATGAATCAGTGCTGAAGCTGGTTCAGGCGAATACCATTTTTTTTTTATGGGGCGAATTTCAGATGAACGATTGGGAAATGGAAACCTCACGCGCTGAATGTGCTGGTAGGAGCATACGTGATTGCTTTACACATTGATTGGTTTAGAGTAGGGGCTCTAAAGAAAGGGAGAGAGAGAGAGAGAGAGAGAGAGAGAGAGAGAGAGAGAGAGAGAGAGAGAATATCTATTCCAGGTTTAGGCTGGAAGGCATATTCGGCGGGCCCTGATAGAATTTTGGGTATTTATGTCAACATCTGGATTTCTGTTCCCCGTTTCGGGGAGTTCTCCCAAAGGCTTTTGTTTCGGGCGAGGGCTTCTTGTGGGGGTCTCGTATGGGGAAGGGGAGGGGAGGGGATATGGGTCGGTTTGGGGGGGGGGTGGGCGGTGGAAGGAAGGCTAGGTGTAGCGACTGTTGTTATTGACACACACAAAGACACAAATTCAGAGATCGGTTCCTACGCCTTCCGCGCCTGTTGTACCCCCTCCCTTCCTTCCCTTCCCCTCCCCCTCCCCTTCACCTCCCCTCCTTCCCTCCCACATCGCCCAACAGGTCCTTCCTTTCTCCCACGACGGAGTTTATTGTGATTGTGGTGGGTAGAAATGGGTTTTCGTAAGAGGTACGTAAGTTCTGTGGCGCTGTCAAAACCAGCCAAATGATCAACGCTGCACACACACACACGCACGTACACTCACACACACACACACACACACACACACACACACACACACACACACACACTCGACCCTATTGTTGATATCCTAGTTTTGGGAACTTCTGTTATTGTTTGGTGGAAGAAGAAGAAGGGAATAGGGGCTGTTATTATTATTATTATTATTATTATTATTATTATTATTATTATTATTATTATTATTATTATTATTATTATTTGTTTTTCTAAAGCTTTGGTTGAATAATTTTTTGTTCTTTAAAGGAAAAAATTGTATCATGCTAATTATTATTATTATTATTATTATTATTATTATTATTATTATTATTATTATTACTATTATTTGTTTTTCTAAAGAAAAAGTTGTTAGTAACAATAAGTTCTTTAAAGGAAAAAATTCATGCATGCTAATTATTATTATTATTATTATTATTATTATTATTATTATTATTATTATTATTATTATTATTATTATTACACTATTATTAGAACAGACATAGAGTATTAGTAACAATAAGCAAAGCAAGGATTCATGCTTGCATACGTAGGTATACATCCATACACGCTTACATAGTACATGCATACATACATATATTTTATTATATATATAGTATGTATATATATATTATATATATATATTTAGCGTCAGAGAAAACGAATGAAATTTTGAACAAGCGACGGTTACAAAATACCAAAATTAACGGCAGGAGTGCACTGAAAACTAGACCAAGACCTCAGAGAGATATTGCTTTTGGTTTGTGAGGAAAGGAGGAGAGGGGGGAAAAAACAAGTCAGAAAATCAGTGGATAGGAAAATAGCAAGTGGAAGGATGAGAGAAGTCCGAGGAAAGTCATGGAGAAAGAAAGGGTAGATGGGAGTTCCGGTAAAGATAGAAGAATGTGGAGAGGAATCATGGCGTGTTTCTCTCTCTCTCTCTCTCTCTCTCTCTCTCTCTCTCTCTCTCTCTCTCTCTCTCTCTCTCTTTATATATATTATGTATGTATATATATATGTATATATATTTTTTATATACGTGTATATATACATATGTATATGTATGTATATATATGCATGTATGTATGTATGCGTGTTTGGATGTATATCTACGTATACATGTATCCCTCGATCACACCATTTCCAGAAAAGGTCGGTCTATGGCCGCATGTACAGAGAGAGAGAGAGAGAGAGAGAGAGAGAGAGAGAGAGAGAGAGAGAGAGAGGCACTCCCCCTCTTCCATCATCTCTCCCCCTGAACTTTGTTCGGGCGGGGAAATGAGGTGAGTGTTCCCACATTACCATTCGGAATGAGCTTATTGTTTCCCTTTGTGGGGGGGGGGTGTCCCGGGGAATGGATTCCTCTTAAGGGGAATGATGGAGACTTCCAGGTTTCCCGTTTTCGCTTTTGTGGTTATTCTGTCCCTTCTTCGGAGCGCCCCTGCCGTTCCGTTATTGTTATTGTTGTTGTGGGCGAAGTTGTTACGTAACAACAGCTGCTGCTGCTGTTGTCTGTGTCTAGTCTCGCGGTGTTGTTTGTTGTTTCAAGTGTTTTGTTTGTGATTGATGGCGTAGGGTGTATTGTCTCAGAATAGACTGACAAAAAAAATTTCTATTCGACAGATGTCTCAGAATAGACTGACAAAAAATGTTTCTATTTGACAGATGTCTCAGAATAAACTTGTGGCAATAAAATTCTCTTCTTTGAAGACAAATAATGTTCTAAGATCATTATTGATAGATGTAGACAAAATTAACATAATTGTTCTAAGATCATTATAAATAGATGAAGACAAAATAAGCTTAATTGTTCTAAGATCATTATAAACAGATGAGGACAAAATAAGCTTAATTGTTCTAAGATTATTATGAATAGATGGACATTAAATAAACTTAATTGTTCCAAGATCATTATAAATAGATGAAGACAAAATAAGCCTAATTGTTATAAGATCATTATGAATAGATGAAGACAAAATAAGCTTAATTGTTCTAAGATCATTATGAATAGATGAAGACAAAATAAACTTAATTGTTCTAAGATCATTATGAATAGATGAAGACAAAATAAACTTATTTGTTCTAAGATCATTATAAATAGAAGAAGGAAAAATAAACTTAATTGTTCTAAGATCATTATGAATAGATGGACATTAAATAAACTTAATTGTTCTAAGATCATTATGAATAGATGGACATTAAATAAACTTAATTGTTCTAAGATCATTATGAATAGATGGACATTAAATAAACTTAATTGTTCTAAGATCATTATAAATAGATGAAGACAAAATAAACAATGTCTGAGTGGGTATATTTCGGTTTAGCTTCATTCAGGATCAATGCCAAGGTTGAACCACAACTTTATAGATTATTCAAAATATCCCAGTCTCCTCTTTACCAATATTGAAACGCATTCGTGAGTAAGCTTGACGTTTCCAGAGACGTATTTCCCCCTTCCATTTATCTGCTCCCGAAGTAAGCCTCGTATGAACAAGTAATGCGTCTCAGAATAAGCCACAACTTTCTGCATTATTTAGAATATATATATATTCTTTGGAAGCTTGAATTTCAAGCTAGTGTGGCCCCTGCCGGGCTTGTTCCGTTTGAATAGGGCTCATCTGCTGAATAATAATAATAATAATAATAATAATAATAATAATAATAATAATAATAATAATAATAATAATAGATCACTGCAAGCTTGTTCCATATGATTAGGGTCCATCTTCTGAATAATAATAATAATAATAATAATAATAATAATAATAATAATAATAATAATAATAATAATAATAGACCCTGCAAACATTTCCATATGATTAAGGTTCATCTTCTGAATAATAATAATAATAATAATAATAATAATAATAATAATAATAAATTAATAATAATAATAATAGACTCCTGCAAGCTTGTTTCATATGATTAGGGTTCATCTTCTGAATAATAATAATAATAATAATAATAATAATAATAATAATAATAATAATAATAATAATAATAATAATAATAATAATAATAATAATGTTATTGACGTTATGATTGAAAATGATTGTATGCCTTTCCTCCTACGGTCCGTTTTAATAGCCATGACTCTTATACCTTGTCTTTCAATACCCGACAGTTTTTTCCCCCCCTAGTGATTGCAGATTGCAGCCAGATTGCGGTCGTTATTGCAACATATCAATGACTGGCCAACATCGTTTCGAGTGGTCATTTCCAGAGGCTTAGCTGGAAATAATATTCCAGGGAGGCTGCATTGACGAGCTAGTTGTTAGCATTTGCTTTTGGGGTTATTTTTGGCAGATCTGGACATTCCTCTCCAATGATGTTGAGGACGAGGGTCGCACAGGTTAAAAGGGGAGGGCTTTGTTCAAAGACGCCGATAAGGATATTGAGGGAATCTGGAAATCTGGAAGGTGGCTAGGTGTGTGAGAGCTGAACTGGTTCGCTGGAAAAGTTAATTATACCTTAGTTTAACCAGACCACTGAGCTGGTTAACAGCTCTCCTAGGGCTGGCCGGAAGGATTAGACTTATTTGACGTGGCTAAGAACCAATTGGGTACTTAGCAACGGGACCTACAGCTAATTGTGGAATCCGAACCACATTATGACGAGAAATGAATTTCTGTCACCAGAAATAAATTCCTCTGATTCTTCATTGGCCGGCCGGAGACTCGAACTCGGGCTTAGCAGAGTGCTAGCCGAGAACTCTACCGACTCGTCCAGCGAGGAACTGGTTCGCTGGGATTCATGAGATCAGGAGAGTAGACGAGTGTCATGTTATTATTATTATTATTATTATTATTATTATTATTATTATTATTATTATTATTATTAATACATATATTTGCCAATGAATGCAAATACAGCAGCACCTTTAACCAAATAGCAAAATATGATTTTAGAAGCGCCTGAGGCAAGGTAGCAAATAGAGTAAAGTTTTTTTTTTTTTTTTTCGGAGGAGGGAGGGTGGGAGTGGGGAGAAGGGGGTGGGGTTATGGGGGATTTGTGGTGGGGTCGATAGGGAAACGAACCTTATGTGCTAACTTTTCGATTTTGTTGCAGTCAGTAAACGAGAAGTTTTTTTTTTTACCGTTTCACATTTTTATTTCGCTATTTTTCGAAGCTTGAATGTGGGCTGGTTTTATTTGACCGTCTCTCTCTCTCTCTCTCTCTCTCTCTCTCTCTCTCTCTCTCTCTCTCTCTCTCTCTCTCTCTCTCTCTCACAGACAGATATATATATATATATATATATATATATATATTTATATATGTATGTTTTGTATATATGTTTATATATATATATTTATATATATATATATATATATATATATATATATATATATATATATATATATATAGATAGATAGATAGATAGAGAGTGTGTGTGTGTATGTTTGTGTATGTGTGTGCGTATGTGTGCGTGTCTGTCTGTCTACTTATTAATGGGAGTCATTACGTCTAAAATACGATGTTTGTGTTTACAGATGATTGGAACCCGAAAAACGCTTTTTCGTGACTTACCAAGAAATTATTCGGCGATTTTACCAAAGCAAAACTTCCGAAGTGATTGCCTAATAAACAAGTAAAGTCAGTCACCGTAAATCACAAATAACTTACATCCTTTTTGTTACTCTCGGTAATTGAAGCAATTTTCCGTTATTTATTGCTTGGCTTTTGGTCGAAGTAAGAGCAATCGACTCAATAAACCTTTAAGAATTGTTAAGTGTAAAATAAAAGGTTATTTGGTTCCACATTTACCACTATTATCAGCTTTTATTTAGTTCCGCATTTACCACTGTTATCAGCTTTTATTTAGTTCCGCATTTACCACTGTTATTAGCTTTATTTAGTTCCGCATTTACCACTGTTATTAGCTTTTATTTAGTTCCGCATTTACCACTGTTATTAGCTTTTATTTAGTTCCGCATTTACCACTGTTATTAGCTTTTATTTAGTTCCGCATTTACCACTGTTATTAGCTTTTATTTAGTTCCGCATTTACCACTGTTATTAGCTTTATTTAGTTCCGCATTTACCACTGTTATTAGCTTTTATTTAGTTCCGCATTTACCACTGTTATTAGCTTTTATTTAGTTCCGCATTTACCACTGTTATTAGCTTTTATTTAGTTCCGCATTTACCACTGTTATTAGCTTTTATTTAGTTCCGCATTTACCACTGTTATTAGC
Source organism: Macrobrachium rosenbergii (assembly GCF_040412425.1). Taxonomy (NCBI): domain Eukaryota; kingdom Metazoa; phylum Arthropoda; class Malacostraca; order Decapoda; family Palaemonidae; genus Macrobrachium; species Macrobrachium rosenbergii. The sequence continues at coordinate 1,394,083 of NC_089793.1, read as the reverse complement.
TTTTATTTAGTTCCGCATTTACCACTATTATCAGCTTTTATTTAGTTCCACATTTACCACTGTTATCAGCTTTTATTTAGTTCCACATTTACCACTATTATCAGCTTTTATTTAGTTCCACATTTAGCACCATTACCAGCTTTCAAGGTTATCTAGAGTATTTCATATCATAACATTTCAGTCATATTCACACATCAAATACAAGGTGTCAGGATGATGGGTCATATGACAGGCTTGCTTGTATAGAGTAAGTGTTGTATAGTTTTCCTTTTTCCACGGTGTTGGAATCATAGTAATTAGAGGAAAGGTTATGTAGGTTTCTGCTATTTAAACAGTAAGGTTATAATATATATATATATATATATATATATATATATATATATATATATATATATATGTATGTATATGCACCTACACTTTCAAGTATGCAATGTTAATTCAAGCCACCGTATGTGTTATCTACTTTTTACAGCCCTACAAACAAACAAACAAACAAAAACACAAACACAAACAAAACTATGCAATGAGATTCAAGCCACCGTATGTGTTATTTATTTTTTACAGCCCTACAACCAAACAAACAAACAAATAAGAATATGCAATGAGATACAAGCCGCCGTTTGTGTTATTTGCTTTTTACAGCCTTACAAACAAACAAACAAACAAGAGTATGCAATGAAATTCAAGCCACCGTGTTTGTTATTTTCTCTTTATAGCCCTACAAACAGAAAAAAAACAAAAAAAAACCCAGAGGCTTTAAATGTACCCCTAATCTTGTACACCGACGTTCCGATTTCCATCCCAGTAGGTTGGGCCAAAACTTTTAATGGCCGTGCCCTCCGAAAAATGGCCCCCCAGGCACCGCTTGGGTGGATGGCACCCCCCGGCTTTTCTAACACATAGCAGGTGGTAGTACGTGATCGCTTCAAGATTTAGCCAACGGTCAGATTTTTTTTTTTTTTTTTGTGGATGTTAACAGGAAGAGAGGAATGTTTTTTTTTTTTTATATAACTTTTGGTTAGATTCGCCGGTCCCGTTTGACATTTGGGCGTATTTACTGGGCGGAAATGACGTCACTAGCAAGGTAATATTGTCGAGTGAATACATTAAAGTTAGTCTTCCGGTGGCTGAAAAGAACCATAATTATTATTATTTATTTATTCTGTATATGATTGTTATCACTTATTCTGTATATAATTGTTAATATTTATTCTGTATATAATTATTATTATTTATTCTGTATATAATTGTTATTATTTATTCTGTATACAATTGTTATTATCTACTCTGTAAATAATTGTTTATTATTTATTCTATATATAATTGTTACTATCTATTCTTTATATAATTGTTATTATTTATTCTACATATAATTAATATTATATATTCTGTATATAATTATTATTATTCATTCTGTATATTTAGCCTGAATAATGTTTTGTATAAGTTATAAATAAAATGATTTTTACAAGGCTTATTTAAAGTTATGAATTTTTTATTTATAAACATACAACGAGTTTCCCCTTATCGTTTCAGAACTCTTCCTTGGAAGAACCAATTTGCTTGCGGGCATTGCTTGCAAAGGCGCTTCATATAACTACCCATCACTCTGTTGATTGAACGTAACCTAATAACTTCTCTTTGAAGATTTTGTGGTCGTAGTAATATCTTGTGAGGCGTAAATTGATGTTAAGGTTTTACGTATTATGAATGATGTTAATTATGACAGGCTTGTTTTGCCACCCAGATTATATCATATTGGGCCTTATTATATTCACTCTTCGTAATGTGTGTGTATATATATATATATATATATATATATATATATATATATATATATATATATATATATATATATATATATATATATATATATATATATATAGTATATATAATATATATACAGTATATATAATATATATAAATATAAATATATACATATATACAATATATATATGTATATACTTATATATTTATATATACATATATATATATATGAATGGATTTTATCACATCACCGTGATTCATATACAAGCATTAAGCTACAAATGTCCTTTGATGTCCAATTCGCTCTGCCCCGGAAATAATACATTTTCATATATGTTACCCGAAGGGGAATTTTTTCTTTGATAATAAGTGCCATCTGGACGAAATGCTTTGATCCATATCACATGGAAACTAAGAACTTTCGGCTGGTTTTACTATTATGTGGTAACGTTGTGCATAAATTATTTATTTATTTATTTTTTATTTATTTATTTTTTTTTTTGGTAATTTTGGCTATCAGGGCCTTTTGAGAAAGTATGGCTATTAGTCTGTTAGACAGAGACCTTGGTCTCTGGGGAATATGTTCTGAAATATTTTTCTACAAGACTTGTGTTTGAGGATTTTCAAAAGTTCAGTCTTTGTCAATAGTTTTTTTTTTTACAATTTAAGTAATGAAGAAGTATTGCCGAAGCGTTTTTTTTTTACAAGGCTTGTGCCTGTGGACTTTTAAATGTAAAGTCATTGACACTAGTTTTTTAAAGTTTGGTAATTAGATGTTGTTGCCTAGTTTTTTTGTGTTCATTTAATTTTTATTTTTGGGTATGGTGCTAATATAAGCTTCAGTTTTACCCGTCGCGTCATCTAAAAAAAATCTTAGAAATTCAACGTTTCTTCCAGTGAGTTTTCTAAGCGCGATCTATGAAAAACGTTCATCCCTTTGTGTGTGTGTGTGTGTGTTTGTGTGTGTTCGTTCGTCGCTGGCATCACGTAGCCTTTGGCCCTCAATGGTTGTAATCGGATTTGGTCCCGTAAATTCAGACTTTCGGAAAATGGTCCTAGTTTTTTTATTTTGCTTAACGACAACGAATCCAATAAGCGAGTTTTGTCAAACGAACAGCGTTTGCGATGGTTAGGGGGGTTGAGGGGTGAGGGGGGAGGGGGATCGATAAATGATATAAGAAAACAATTGGGTTTCCGACACTGAAGTCGGGCAAAACAGTGCAGCACGAAAAGTGAATCATATGAAAGTGAATCATATGAAAGTGAATCATATGAAGGTGAATCATATGAAAGTGAATCATATGAAGGTGAATCATATACCCTGTTTTTTTTTTTCCGAAGGGTATAGTGCTGCCAGTGCGCCTCATGCGATGAACTGTATAGGCATTACTAAAGGTTCTTTGCAGCGTCCCTTCGGCCCCTAGCTGCAACCTCTTTCGTTCCTTTTACTGTACCTCCGTTCATATTCTCTTCCTTCCATCTTGCTACCCACCCTCTCCTAACGATTTTTTCTTAATGCAACTGCTTTGAGGTTTTCCTCCTGTTACACCTGTCTAACCTACCTACCCTCAATTTCCTTTCCAGCGCTGAATGACCTCATAGGTCCCAGTGCTTTGCCTAAGGCCTAAAGTCTATATTCTATCCTACAGCCCGTTTTCTCTCTTTCCAGGCTTCTGTCGAAAATTGAGTCCCAAAGCCTGAAAGAGAGATGTGATACTTGATAAAAGTCCTAAAAAGTTCTGGTGACAAAGAACTGCTAAAAGGGGTTTTCTGACCGAAATCAAATGCAGTAGTTGGGTAGAACTGAACGCAAGTAATGTATTTGTCTCTAAAATGGATCGAGACTGAATTGATTTTTGTTTACTATTTTTTTTTTAAGTATGACATTTTTTTGTAATGTATTAAAGACGAATGGATAAAACGTAGAGGCTGTGTTTTTTTTAAATGGACTGAATGCATTGTGTAGGTGCCACTCGAATTATACTTGCTAGTATCTGTGTGTACCAATGTAAGCTCATGATATGCATACGCACATGTTTATATATACATATATGTATATATGATTTATATTTGTATTATATATAGATACATATATATACATACACACACATGTATATATATACATACATACATACATACATACATACATACATACATACATACATACATACATACACATAAACATCGCTTGTATACATACCCTGCCTTGACGTCATCCATACACAGGCATCAGTCTCACAGAGACTTACCCGAGATCAAGTAATTGGCGTCAGGCACAGACATTTGCAACTGACTCCTTGCCGTTTTGCTCAGCATCTCATATGTAAGGCTTTCATTCATCTCCATTCAGTCACATCTTGACAGGCGGGGGAGTAATCTTGATTTTCACAGATATTTATAGATTATTCAGTATTTTTAATAAGTATTTTCTTTCATATTTTAATGAAAGATAAGGCGATGTACTGGTGTTACTAACATCTGGGAATACTGATCTCTGATCGTAATTCATTGAAGAACTGTTGTTATGCACAATTCTGCCCCAGAATGGAAAACTGCAGTGTCTGCAAAATTTTCGAAATTGAGATATGCCACCTATTGGGCTCGTGAAGCACTAATACACAAGTTGCTGCAGTTTCAGTATGATTCTTCAGTGCTTTATTTAGGGGGTCCCATTTGCAGTATCTGCAAAATTTTCGAAATTGAGACATGCCACCAATTGAGCTCGTGAAACACTAATACACAAGTTATTGCAGTTTCAGAATGATTCTTCAGTGCTTTATTTAGGGGGTCCCATTTGCAGTATCTGCAAAATCAGTAGTAAAGCAAGGGAAAACTTTAGTATCTACCATTTTTCACAGTTTTGTATTTTTGCAGATACTACAGTCTTCCATTTTAGGGCAGATTGTATAGGTCTGTATAGTTATTTTTCCTTTTCTTCAGTGTAGTGTATTTTGCAACGTGAAAAATATCAGTGCAAGAAAGTGAATTGACTACATTTCATCTCATATTAATGTTTATTATAAGAAAATTCCTTTGTAGCTGATAAAAGCTGCTTTGTTTTGAAGTACCGTAATTAGGTGGTTATGTATAAGTTGGAGATCTGATTTTTTCTACTTGCGCTTAAACCGTATACCTCAAAAAGTAACTGTTTTAGGGAAATCCATGTATTGATAAATTTTGATAAATTTGCCCCATTGACTACTTAATCGAAAATGCTTTTCGTACGCATGAAAAAAAAAAAATAGTTAATGTACAAGTTCACTGTATAACTCAGTAAATTTTGATAAATTTGTCCTCCTGGCTACCTAATCGATAATAGTTTTTGTAAAAAAAAAAAAAAAAAGCAAATAAAAATGATCTTCGGCGCAAGCAAGTTTTCTGTATATCGTATAATCAAGGCCACTGAAAATAGATCTATCTTTCGGTGGTCTCGGTATAATGCTGCATGAGCCGCGGCCCTGAAACTTTAACCCCGGCCCGGTGATGGAATGTCCTTTATCGTTGCCAGATGCACGATTATGGCCAACTTTATCCTTAAATAAAATGAAAATACTGGGGCTAGAAGGCTGCAATTTGGCACGTTTGATGATTAGAGGGTGGATGATCAACATACCAATTTGCGGCCCTCTAGCCTCGGTAGTTTTTAAGATCTGAGGACGGACAGAAAAATGCGGACGGACAGACAAAGCCAGCACAATAGTTTTCTTTTACAGACAACTAAAAACGCATTAGTTACAGCACTTGTTTATGACTCATGCAGCTTATTTACTATTTATTTTATCTAAGCAAAAGAAAGGCACTGAGGAATAAATAAGAAAGCCAACAGTCTTCCTCCCCTTAAGGGAAAACAGGCGTCTCCTCCTAAACTAAAGAAGATCATAGGAATCTTGTTTACAAAAACTTCGCTTCAGCGAGAAATATTTACCGCAGCTTTGCGCAAAAAGGGTATAAATAAACGCCCCCCTTTCTTATTGCTGCCTGAGAAAAGCTGGCGAACATTCTGCAACTTTTGCGAGGTCGCTTTGCGTTGAAAGTTTTGTATATATATATTACATATATAAAGCTATAAGTCTTCTCGCCATTTGGCGTTTTGCTTAGCGTTTATGACCTGTCGTTTGGGGTCTGAAGAGCTGGGAATTCTTTGTAATTCCAGCCTGCACGCTGGGGAAATATTTCACAGTAAGAATACGGACTGACTTGGCTCGGATTGCGGAGAGTTTCAAAAGTTCCTGTATCGATAATTTTTTTTTTTTTTCAGCCACTCCATGAGGGAGGGGAATTTTCTTGTAGATGGGTTTAGGTAAATTTACTCAAATGAATATCGTTGTATATTTCTAGAGATGTTTTAGGTATATTTACTCAGATGGATATCTAAATTTCAGTTAAAACAATTTTTTTTTGTCACTCGATGAGGGAAGCGAATATTTGCAGGCTAATAATTCAGGCAAATTCACTTGAAATGAATATTATTGTATATTTATAGAAATGTTTAGGTATATTTACTCAAGTGAATATTTACATTTTTTTTTTTTTGTCACTCGATGAGGGAAGCGAATATTTCCAGACTATTAATTTGGGTAAATTTGCTTAAAGTGAATATTATTGTATATTTACAGAAATGTTGTAGGTATATTTACTCAGGTGAGTATTTAAGTTTATTTTTTAAAAGTTTTTTACAACCACTCGATTAGGGAGACGAATTTCTCATGACAATTATTTTTGGTATATCTATTCAAAATGAATACTATATAGTATATTTATAGCAGTGTAGGAACCTGGGCATTTTATGTTCCAGTTCCAGTTCACTGTACGATTATTTTGATTATATTTTCTCACACGAATATTATATAGTATATTTATAACAAGGCGAATATTTGCGAATTACTTGCAAGGTGCTGGGCATTGTATGCTCCAAGTCCAGTTCACTAGACGATTATTTTGAGTATATTTTCTCAAGTGAATATTATATAGTATATTTGTAATAATGAGAATATTTACGAATTACTTCCAAGTCCTTTTCACTAGACGATTATTTTGAGTATATTTCCTCAAATGAATATTTCAGTATATTCATAGCATTGAGGGTATTTGCTCATTGCTCGCAAGGTTATGGTGACTTTTTGTCCCGTCGTCTATTCAATAGTCAGTGGTTTATCCTTCATTGTTTAGAAGTGACCTATAAACCGAAGTGACAGTTGGGTTAGTTATGATATCTATGCCTATTAGGGAAATTGTTCTTCTTCACATTTATGAACATAACGTTTAGTGTTCAACCTTAGGCAAATGTATGAAATTCTCTGTCAGAATCATCGTATGTACATAACAGGACTTTTCCTACGATCTACATGAGAGGTATTATTATTATTATTATTATTATTATTATTATTATTATTATTATTATTATTATTATTATTATTACTATTATTATTATTATTATTATTATTATTATTATTATTATTATTATTATTATTATTATTATTCAGGAGATGAGCCCTATTCATATGGAGCAAGCCCACAGGGGCCATTGCCTTGAAATTTAAGGGTTTGATATTAATGCTTCCAAAGAATATGATGTACATTGGAAAGAAGGAACAGAGGGTAATGGGAAATACAGAAAGGAGAGATCAGTTACTAAAAAGAGAAAATAAATTAACAAGTTAGTAATGAATAGATAAAAATGTTAGTTAATTGTTATAATGCAATTGCAAATAGTAAAATTGTAGTGGATTCTCTGACTTTGCAATGGTCAATGGTCCCTGTGGGTTTGTTCCATATGAATAGGGTTCGTCTTCTAAACAATAATAATAATAATAATAATAATAATAATAACAATAATAATAATAATAATAATAATAATAATAATAATAATATAATAATCGACAATTATATAGTAAATATATTACTATATAATAGTGGATTTTTATTACACAGATTGTTTTTCAAGAGATTGTGAATTTCTTAGCAATAATAATAATAATAATAATAATAATAATAATAATAATAATAATAATAATATCTCGGCAGTCAGAAATTAAGTATTTGACGGCTGATAGAGAAAGAAAAAAAAAACATACAGTTGTTTTTAAATACCTCGACGTTCTTCCTTGATATATATCTGGCCATCAGCTGACGATATGAAAGCCGTCTGAGGAAACCCATTTTCCTGAAGGCATATTTCCCTCCCTCCCTTCCTCCCTCCCTCCCATCCCCCACCAGGGGTGCTATTTTTAGGGAAGAGGACACACGCACCGCAGCTAATCACCGGGAAAATATTCTCATCAGCTGAGCTTACAGGAATCTGCATAGAGAGTCTTGCATTATGCAAATTCACATCTGTGTCCCCGTGGCATCGGGGAGACTCTCGCTCGCGATTGTCCGGGGGGAAAGTGAAGAGATTGTATTCCAGTCGCGACTTTCTTTTTGAGATTCACTTTTTCTTTTTTCAGGGCGGGGGGGGAGGAAGGAGGTTCCATAAGACTGTGTCGAATTATTTAAACGTACGCGAACGGGTTCGTTTTAGAATGTTAGTTGGGATGAAAGGTGATGACGAATGTTCGGATGTGACTGTCTGGGAAAGTCCAATGTTTTTTAGTTAATTTCTTTTGTTTTTTTTCCGAGTTTCCTTTTTTCACTGGGGGTCAATTGAGGCTCATCTGGATTTTACAAGATCGTTTACAGCATCTAACGCAGAATTATTATTATTATTATTATATTATTATTATTATTATTATTATTATTATTATTATTATTAATATTACCTCAAGCAAGGAGACTATGTTTTTGTCAATTTGTGTGTTTGTTTGTTTGCCTTATTTTAGCAGGATTATGCCAAAAGTTTACGCATGGCAACAGATGAATAGATTTTAAGATTTGAGGGAGACGGGAACTGAATATTTGGGTAGTGCAGTTATTCAGTAGTTATGTCTTATATTTGTAGAATTATAAAAAGTTTTTAAATTCAAAGGTAATTACAGGATTAACCTCTCTCTCTCTCTCTCTCTCTCTCTCTCTCTCTCTCCTCTCTCTCTCTCTGATTAACTCTCCCTCTCTCTCTCTCTCTCTCTCTCTCTCTCTCTCTCTCTCTCTCTCTCTCTCTCTCTTCTATATGTATATATATATATATATATATATATATATATATATATATATATATATATATATATATTACATATATATATATATATATATATATATATATATATATATATATATATATATATATATATATATATATATATATTTAATCTCTCATATAACAGCATTCAGTCATATTGTTTCTTTTATCAAAATTTTTACCTTAAATATTTATGATTTCCTTGAAGAAGAATTTATCTCAGCAAAACATACCAATAACACGTTTAATTAACGGGAACGTTTGACCGAAAAAAACGTTTATTAATGAGGAACGTTTGACTAAAAAAAAAACGATTAGGCGTATCGGTTTTAAAATTAGTCGACATTTAAAAAAAAAAACACCAAACTTTATAACTGGAATATTCTAAAATTCACGACCGCTGAGCCGTGAAATCATATGAAGTTACTTTACATGCAGAAACTACCCGGCATTGTGTCGTGTCCCGTAACCCCTCTGGCCTTCACGCCCCTCCCCTCCCAGGTATGAAAAAAGGTGGGGTAATTGGAGCATGAACCCCATTTAATTTCGACGGAATGTCGAAACTCGCCGCAAGAAATTGTCGAAAGTTCGGCTGCAAATTTGCCTCTGAAATGACGGGGAATGCTCCGACAAAAATGACGCAATATAATTCTTAATTTCTTTCGTGCTTTTTATTTTTTCTTATTCAGAAATGTTGGTAATGCAAATTGAATTAAACAAAAGCCCCCACCCCCTTTTTTTTGGGGGGGGTTTGTTTACAGTTTGTTTATCACTGGTTTCTGTAATGAGCTGTTCCTGGTAATTCCTGTTATGCTGAAGGTAATGGCGTGTAGTTTTTTTAACTGTAATTTTTATTTTATTTACTTATTTTTGCCTGAACCTTGATGAAGGCCCGTTTGGTTAACCAGAACTGTTGGTGGTTGAGGGAATATATATATGTATTTGTATGTTTACACAAACACATACACTCACACATTATATATATGTGTATAAATATATATATATACATATATAAATATATTATGTATATATAATATATATAATATATATATATATATATATATATATATATATATATATATATATTTATATATTTATATATATATTTATTTATATATATTATATATATATATTATTTATATATATATTTATATATTTGTATATATATATACACACAAACATATACATACAAATATATAATTTAAATACACGCCCGCTTGCCACCTTACAAACGCGTTAATCTTTGAAGAACTTTTATCTTCATCAATAGACACGATATTAATTTCTGTCCGGCGCCGTATCCTCCTCCTTCCACCTCACGTAAACCATTATCGTAATTAGCACGGAACTCGAGGACTAACAGAGCCTCCTAATAATTTGCCTGGGGAAAACTTTGTCTCTAAGAAGGGAAACTCGAGCGAATAATAAGTCGGTTTTCTGTAATGAGTTACGTTTGGCTACTTTCTGAATTATTATTATTATTATTATTATTATTATTATTATTATTATTATTATTATTATTATTATTATTATTATTCAGAAGCTGAACTTTATTCGTAAAGCATTAAATGAGCTAAGTTGGTTAGTTTATCTATTATTATTATTATTGGCTATATTATTATTATTATTATTATTATTATTATTATTATTATTATTATTATTATTATTCAGAAACTGAACTTTATTCATATGCATTAATGAGTTACGTTTGGTTAGTTTGTTTATTATTATTATTATTATTATTATTATTATTATTATTATTATTATTATTATTATTATTATTATTATTATTAATTATTATTATTATATTATTCAGTAATGAGTTAACGTTTATTCATTTGTTTAAGTTTATTATTATTATTATATTATTATTATTATTATTATTATTATTATTATTATTATTATTATTATTATTATTATTATTATTATTATTATTATATGAACCCTATTCGTTTAGAACAAGCCCACCAAAGGAATGTGCTGATATTAAACTTACATTCCCGTCTTTATTCGTCGACTGCTTGTCACAGTTATCTAAATACACATTTCTTATCTTTTAAAAATTGTCAGTTCCAACGTAGTGCTCACAAAAAGATAGTCATTTGGCATATAAATATTTTCTTCCTAATATCCAGCAAGTAAAAATACTATATTGGGCGGATTTATCCACGTTTTACGAAATAAATTTGGAGATCAAATCCAGGCAAAGCCCGTATTATCTCTTTGAAGCCATTTAGTGTTTATTCAGAATCGCGGATGAAAAATATGTCCCTTCATGGGGAGGAGGAAAAGTTCCCCGCCCCCTTCCCCATATCCTTTTTCCCCCCGCTGCTTTTGGAGGAAGGGAATTTGTTTACTTAGAATATTGAAGGTATAAGGGGCTGGGATCCATGAGGGATGCGTTTATTATTATTTTATTTCCCTTTTTGAGAGGAGAGGTTATTGCCCTTCCATTTCTGTATGTACTTATTTATACATTCTGTGTTATTTTTTTATTTTTTAATCTGTAACGTTTGTCGTTTGCTGTGAGAAAAGATTGGGTAACAAACAGGGGATGGACCTGTGTGTGTGTGTGTGTACACAACAATAAAATGTCATAAACACATGTTGGTAACTTATTGCATACATGTCACAAACATGTTGGGAACATATTACATACATATCACAAACATGTTGGGAACATATTGCATACATATCAGAAACAGGTTAGAAACATTGCATACATTTCGCAAACAGGTTTGGAAACATATTGCCTACATATCACAAACATCCTGGAAACACATTGCATACATATCACAAACAGGTTGGAAACATATTGCACATATCAAAAACAGGTTGGAAACATATCGCATACATATCACAAACATGCTGGAAACATATTGCATACGTATCACGAACAGGTTGGAAACATATTGCATACATATCATAAACAGGTTGGAAACATATTGCATACATATCACAAACAGGTTGGAAACATATTGCATACATATCACAAACATGTTGGAAACATATTGCATACATATCACGAACAGGTTGGAAACATATTGCATACATATCACAAACAGGCTGGAGACCATATTACATACATATCACAACAGTTTGGAAAATATATTGTCCCATACCACAAACATAGTTGGGGACCCTATTGCCATATCACTAACATGTTGAAACAAGTCGACTACGGAAGTGGAGAAATGACCTTGGAAGCGACCAATGCTGGATCATCATATGGAAGAACCAAGGTGTTAGGACCACTAATGGGCGTCATTGACGGTATTCAACCTGTTTCAGACGTAGCATGTTGTTGATGCATTTGACGACATGTATTGCTGAAGAAAGTTAAGTGACTTGTGACCACCGAGTCAGTTGCCTGATAAGGATTAGATTATGTGTGGCTACAACCTACTGTTACCTCTGCAACGGGACCTAAGTTATTGGAAAACCACCAACCCTTACCATTATAGTGTTGTTTTGTTGCATACAACTATGCAGAGAATTACGTCAGGCCTATGGGTGTCTTTTCATTGAAAAATCAGAGTGTATTTATAATGTACAACAAGCAGAGATAGGTTGAGGTATTGAATTTATGCAAAGAACACCGAAATTTGCTGCCATTTGAGTTGAAAGCTACAGCGAAGGGTTTTGGTGACGATTGAGGAAATCTTTGTTGATTTTCACATAATCCCCGAGTTTATGGTTAGGGTGTGTTCCTGCGTAAGTATATATTTGCATATTTTATGCTAATATAGGGTTTTAAAAAGTACTTACAGTATATCCAGTTTCTTATTTTTTTCATAAATAGCTTTTCCCCCAGGCTGTTCACTCCCAGAGATTGATTAAGCCTCAACTTAATGCCCCATTCATAAATTAATCTGAATGGAGGATGGGTCCTAAATACGAGATTTCCACGTGTCAGTGACGCATTTTACGCCCCCGGGAAGTTATTATAAAATATCCTTAATATACATTGTGTATGTATGCTGATATGTCTATTGTGTATGCCAGTAAAAGGCACATTAGGGCCTAAAGTTGTCGATTTTGCATGACTTGTGTGTGACTTGTTTCTCGGTGGTATTCCTGTGTATTAGCTCCCCCTTTCTTTCCTTCAGCATTTATTTGACTCCTTTCTGCCTCTGGCATTCTCAAACACCCAATTCGCACGCCCAATTTATCAGCGTCCCTGTTTCCAATTTCCCAGACGCACCCGGTCCTACCTCATCACATATTCATAGCATCTAATCTGTAGAAGTGCTCCAATTACGAAGCCTTCTTATCTACCTACCGTTCCTTTCTAATGGGTAAGAGTCTTGTAACTCTCAGAAGTAATGGGTTTTAACATATCCCTATTTTTTTGGGGGGACGGGTAGAAGGTTTTATCTGTTTCAAACTGTCTGTATAGCCTTGTACACTATTTCACATAAAATATGAGATGTATGATAATAAAATTTTCCCTTATCACCTGCAGCTTAAAACTTCATAAAAGTTGGATTCACTACACTCCCTGTTAATGCTGCAATAGCAGAAAATATTAAGTTTCATTAAATCCTTATTCTGTTTTTATTCTTTCCAAACTGTCTGCATAACCTTATATGCTATTTCGTATAAATCTTGAGATACAGGACACTCAAAATTTGTCCTTATAACCTGTAGCATAAAACTTCAAATATGCAAGACTCGAACACTCGCTGGTAATGCCCTAATATCAGGTGGACATGGCATATCCAGCATATTCTAAATACAGTCGAACACCTATTTCTTAGTCTTTTCCCTAACACTTGATTTACGAGAAAACTGTAAATCGAGCGCAACTGAACTTTCATCAGACTTTCAGGTACAATTTCGAATATTCCTGTATATAAATGAAGCATTTCAGTGAAGGGAAAAAAATGACACACGTTTCTCACTGACCGGGAGTCCTCTAGAACTTACCCTTTCAATAAAATGCTTGCTCAGTCGTTTTAATGTACAGAAGAGGGAGGGGAGACTATATTTCAAATCAAGCTACGTTTCGCGAAGAGGAGGGTGACGTCAGTGTCAGTGAACTTCCTATCTCGTAAAAAAAAAAAAAAGATATGTATATGTATATATAGAATGTTTTTATACACGCTTTTATCAAAATGCACAAAAAAACAATTTTTTTTATTTTATACTTTTTACTCTTGACAAAAATTGTAACCCATGTATGACTGTAAAAAAAAAAATGAACGTGATATCCTGTCGAGACAAAGAATGTTTGAAAAATCCGTAGAGTTATTAACTTATTCTACCGAGTCAAAGAAGGTATGAAAAATCAGGAGAGTTTCATACAAATCTTGAGATACTGGGAGAGGTCACTGTAGGGTCACTAGAGGTCACTGCTGACCCACTGATCATACAAGGTCGTATTGTCACCGGGATTGAATAACCAAACAAAATTTCAAGTCCATCGGACGAAAGGAACAGGTCGAAAATTGAGTTACAAGTTTTGACCCAAACAAAGAGACATACAGACAGACAGACACAGAAGTCAAGTTGATTAAAAGCATTTAATAAAAGCAGAAAGGGTTATATGAAACCTTTTGAATATGACTTGCTTTGAGGCAACCGTAGGTGGAAGGTTATAATGGCTTTCTCTGTTGTTTGTCTTGGCAAGAAAGGTTCTTTCTTTGTGTCAACTCGTTGGTTTGTTATCGCACTGTCAGACTGGTCGTATCTGTCAATATTTCTGTTTATCAACATACGACAGAATGTCGAAACGTTCACCCAAAATTCGGATCGAATTCATGTGAGGTGCACTGTAGGCATTACTGAAGGTTCTTTGCAGCGTCCTTTCGGCCCCTAGTTGCAACCCCTTTCATTCTTTTGATGACTGTACCTCCTCCATTCGTATTCTCTTTCTTCCATCTTATTTTCCACCCTCTCTTGACAGTTGTTTCATAGTCCAGCTATGAAGTTTTCCCTCCTGCTACGCATTTCAAACCTTTCTGCTTTCTATTTCCGTTTCAGCGCTGAATAACCTCATAGGTCTTACCGCTTGGCCTTCTTCCTAAATTCTATAATCCATTACATTCAATTCTGTCCATGATTTTTTCGTGACTTCTAAACCTCTTGCAGTTTACGAATGTGCGTTCCAGTTTGTCAAATTTCATCTAGTGCAATTTAAAGTTCATTGATAACAAATGAAAATAAAAAAATTATTAAATTCTGTCAATGGATTTTTCGTGACTTCTAAACGTCTTGCAGTTTACGAATGTGCATTCCAGTTTGTCAAATTTCATCTAGTGCAATTTAAAGTTCATTGATAATAAATAAAAATAAAAAAAATCTTGCCTACTGGCGAAATGTATTATCAAAGGTTAACGCAATTTCCTCCGTTGGTTCCCTACATCAAATTTATAAAATCTATATATCATCAGGGGAATAAGATTCGTCCTAGAAATTCCTGGATTGTGAAAAAGTTCGTAATATAACCTGATTCATCATCGTTACTGGCGTTACAGCTTCCGCTGCCACTTTTGTATAAGTTTATTTATGGAGGAAATGGCCGGGAAGAATAAAATGGAGATGCCTAGATTTTATTAGGTTTTTTCCCCCCCACACACAAGCTTTCCTATGGTGAAATAGATGTGTAGCACCGGATTTCTCTCTCTCTCTCTCTCTCTCTCTCTCTCTCTCTCTCTCTTGTGTTGACTCTCCTGGAAATGAAATCAGACATCGTAATGATTCTCTCTCTCTCTCTCTCTCTCTCTCTCTCTGACTCTTCTGGAAATGAAAACAGACATCGTGATGATCTCTCTCTCTCTCTCTCTCTCTCTCTCTCTCTCTCTCTCTCTCTCTCTCTCTCTCTCTCTCTCTCTCTCGTGTTGACTCTTCTGGAAATGAAAACAGACATCGTAATGATCTCTCTCTCTCTCTCTCTCTCTCTCTCTCTCTCTCTCTCTCTCTTGTGTTGACTTCTGAATGAAAACAGACATCATAATGATGTTTCTCTCTCTCTCTCTCTCTCTCTTCTTCTTCTTTCTCTCTTCTCTCTCTCTCTCTCTCTCTCTCTGGAAAATGAAAACAGACATCAGAATTGAGGGCAGTTTTGGGACGTTTGAGTCTATTGTGATTTTGAGTGTATTTTCCTGTCTCGTTTTTAAGTTTTTTTTTATTTACATTTTAATACATTTAAGTTTAAAATTACAAGAAAGTGGATTAACATTATCCAGTATTTTTCAAAAAACACAATTAAGATTCCTTCTTTTATAGTGAGATAAAAAATAAAATAAATATTTAGCATTTCAAAATACTAAGCAAGAGAAAAAAGAGAGAGCAAGACAGAGAATTTTTTCAAATAAAAGGTTGAAGATAATTTTTTTTTTATTTGGAAATAATCAGCTGTAAGATCACAGCCTCCTTGCAGTATATATGTAAGACGTTGTAGATTGACTGTGCTGCTCGTTTATGGAATAAGTAAAGCATTTAAAAAAAAAAAATATGTACAAAATTTAAACGTTCTGAGAATGCAAAACATACTAATTACTTCTTCAGTCTTCGAAATTCTTACGATTTTATTGTCACTATTTCAGTAATGATTCACTAATGCTGAGATCATTTTACCTATTTTTTTTTAATATTCCAGCTCATAGGTATATTATTATGTTTAGGCTTCAGAGGGATCGTAATTTTCCCCACGTCGAAAGAACATAGCCGGATGTAGTACAGGAACACAAATTTGTTTTGTGTACATAAATGTAATATCGCTCAATCTCGATACTATTTTTAGCTGGAAAAGTTTTGCCGTTTGTACACACTTTTTGACATGAGACCATCTGCTTTAGTACAGAGCATTGAGAGAGCAGATTTTTTGTTCAATTTGTTTGTTCCCTCTTTTGAGAGAGAGAGAGAGAGAGAGAGAGAGAGAGAGAGAGAGAGAGAGAGAGAGAGAGAGAGAGAGAGAGAGATCATTATAATGTCCTTTTTCGTTTCCAGAAGAGTCAACGGAATAGAGAGAGAGAGAGAGAGAGAGTCATTATAATGTCCTTTTTCGTTTCCAGAAGAGTCAGCAGAATAGAGAGAGAGAGAGAGAGAGAGAGAGAGAGAGAGAGAGAGAGAGAGAGAGAGAGAGAGAGAGAGAGAGAGCTCATTATAATGTCCTTTTTCATTTCCAGAAGACTCAACAGAATAGGAGAGAGAGAGAGAGAGAGAGAGAGGAGAGAGAGAGAGAGAGAGAGAGAGAGAGAGAGAGAGAGATTGATCCTAGTGTCTGTTTCATTTCCAGAAGAGTCAAAAAGGAGAGAGAGGAGAGGAGAGAGAGAGAGAGAGAGAGAGAGGAGAGTGAGAGAGAGAGAGAGAGAGAGAGAGAGAGAAACCGGTGCTGCAGGAATACGTATTTTTCCATAGAAAATCTCCATAGAAACAGCAAACGGTAACGACCGCAATTTATCTAATTGTAAAATGCGGAGGTTTGCCCCAAATTCAGCGCTTAATTACAGGAGTTGATGGCATGTATCTGCTTGTTTGTTTGTTTGTTCGGGCTAGTTTGGGCCATTCCCAAACATGCAGGAGCTGAATTGCCCTTGTTTGTTCTCTGTTAACTCATGGTTGTTCTGGATTCTGGAAAAGGGGAATACAGTATATACGTGAATTGGTCCTATGGAATTTATGCATTTTTGTTACCATTCAGACAATAAGAATTGTAAATTCAGTGTCAAAGGGAATGCATCTGGAATACGTGGATTTTATTGTAACAGATGGTTTTTAGTTATGATTCATTTATTGAAACTGGATTTTACAATCGATTCGGTCAAAGGGAATGCAGAAAATATTGGTAAATATATCTGGAATACATGTATTTTTGACATAGTTTTACTTTATGATTGGATTTAATTTTCGGTCAGTGATGCAGAAAAATACATGTCTTCAATATATCTGAAAAATTTGCGACTAAATGTGAGGAAGCTTTATTGAAAGTTGGATTTACAATTTTCAACAAATGAATCATAACAAAAATACATGTCTTCCAGATATATTTGCCAATATTTTTGCAAACTAAATGTGAGGAGGAATGGAGAGTCTCCGCGAATGGATTCAAAACAGAAGACAAGGACTGCTGAATAACGCATGAATGAAACAGGATCTCTGTCAGACTTAGTCTAGAAGGTTAATTTGAGTCAGATAACCCCAGGATAATGTCAGCTGAGAGCAAGCTCGACCAGGGGGGAAGTCAAGTTTAATTCAGGAATGAATCCACATTTGAAATCTTAGAACAGCGTGAAATGCAGATATTCCCTGGCAGGCTCAACGTGGGTGCACTTGTAGGAATTACTAAAGTTCTTTGGCGTCCCTCTGGCCCTTAGCTGCAACCTCCTTTTCATTCTTTTACCTGTACCTCCATTCATATTCTCTTTCTTCTCTTGCTATTCAATCTTCCAAGCTAAAGATTACCTATATTGCAATCCGCGAGTTTTCCTCCTGTTACACCATTCAGACCTACTCAGTTTCTTCCAGGTCTGAATGACTACAGGTCCCAGCGCTGGCCTTGACCTAAACTCTACATTCCCATTCCATTCTATATTCCATTCTGACAGCTCAAAAAGCGCTTTGAAATCCCGTGTCGATTTTGAAAATTTCTTTGCCGCTGATCGTTAATGTTGCTTTCCAAGGCAGGTTAGATTTTATATGTCAGTTAGAGGTTTTGTTGCTCGCCATACCCGCACAATTGATCTATGATACATGAAACATACGTACCGGGGTCTAAGGATGTCAGGCAGGGCAGCCGATCGAGACCACAGGTATCCAAAAGTCCTGCAAAAAGAAGGCACGTGCTTACTCCCATACAAAAACAGAATGTGCTATTCTTATCCTTTCAGAATAATATTCTGCATGTGAAACCTCTTAATGTATTTCGTGTATAAAGAATATAACTTTTTATTTACTAAGCTTGTTCATATATCTCGTTTGCTCAAGTGGTGAATGTTAAATATAAAGAACGGAACTGCATTGCATGAGTTAATATGTGTAGAAATTCTCTTAAAGTATTTTATATATCAGTGTTGCATCTTTTTTTTTATAAAGAGGAGGAAATGCGGCAGGATTTAATTTATATATATAAAATTTCCTCTAATATTCTCAATGTTAATATTTTATCCTTCTTTTACTTGAGTATATATTTACTAAATTTCTTTCATATATCTCTCTTGGAAAGCTGAATAAAAGGAAGAGAAATTAATTGAGGATTTTTTATATATGAATATATATATATATATATATATATATATTATATATTATATATATATATATATATATATAAATATGTATACATATAAATATATGTATATATATATATATGTAGATATATATATATATATATATATATATATTTTATATATACACCTGTATATTATATTTTTATCATCTTTTATATTAATATTTATCCCCTTTTCAATTTACAAAATAAAAAATTTACATATCTTCTTTTGTATTTCCGAAAGTGTTTAATTTTAAACATAAAGATGGGAAATGTGTTTCTGTTAGGGGCCGGAGTGGGGAGAGGAAATCGGCGATAGGGGAAGGGGGGGGCGTTTGTTGATTGGGGTCAGCTTCCGCCTTTAAGAGGTCAGTTGGGTTTCCTTTGTAGGCGATTGAATGCTGGGAGGAACAAGGTTAACCTGCAGGAACCAGCGAACGGGAAGTCACTGATTAATCAGTGTTACCTGGCCCTGGCAATTAGTGCCTCCTTTCCCAATTATTGATCGATTTATTTTTGGTTTCGTGGTTTCCTTAAGAATGCAGCTGGTGTTTCGATTTTTAATTATGCGTGAAGATTCCTGTGTGGTCTATTGCTTTGTAGAATTTTTTGTATCTGTGGTTTCCTAAAGAATGCAGCTGGTAATTTTTATTTTTATTTATACGTAAAGATTTTTCTGTGCTATAATGCTGCGTAGAAAATTTTGGATTAGTGGTTTCCTAAAGAATGCAGCTGGTAATTTTATTTTAATTATACGTAAAACATTTTGCGTTGTAATGCTTTGTAGAAATTTTTTGTATTTGTGGTTTCAAATACCAGCTGGTAATTTATTTTTTATTTATACGTAAAGATTTTCTATGCCGTATTGCTTGTGAAATGATTTTTATGTGGTTTTTAAAGAATGCACGTCTTTTTATTTGGAAATGTATCGACGTACATATTGCTTTGTGGAAATGATTTTTAGTTCTAGATAGCTTCCTTGGAGATGAAAATGCATCGACGTACATCTTTTGAGAATAATTTTCTAATAGGCCTCAGTTTCATCTCTCGTTTATTAATTACAATAATATAAGTCCACAAAGAAAAACTAGTTTTTAAAAAGGCATTTGTTATTAATTTTTAGTAGTTAAATTAATTAATTTTCAAAAGGAAATGTACACGTAACATAAAATTAAAATTCAGTATAATAGGCGGAACTTAATTGTGCATTTTCCCCTTGAAGAAAGTTGTAATGACAGTGAGGATTGATAATGAAAAATGAAATAGAGAGTGTGAGCTGCAAGACTCCCACTTCTGTGTTTAAATAGATTGTCTCAATATTTACGCTTTCCCTCACGTATGAAATTTGCTTACAATATCATTTATTTTATGTATTCCAGCGCCATTTTCCTTATAGTTTCAGCTATTTTGTACAACCTTGCGCCATCTCCTGTATTTATTAATTTTATATGCAAAGTTTAATTTACAATTTCTTGCTTTTGCGGGGATTTTATTTTTCTTACAGTTTCATCTCTCCGTTTCTCCTATTATTTTATCAATTTTATATGTATAATTTCCTTTACAGTTCATTGTGTTTACATAATTTTTTTTTTACACTTCATCCTTTGCGTTACGATCTGACTCCATTCATAAATTTTTTCTTACGTTCGCTGAGTTGTTTTAATCCCTCTGTTATGACCAGATCTCGCGTTGCAAGAAATTAAGAAGAACGTTTCAGCTAATACTCAATAAACGATAATCTCATCTAGACAAAAAAAAAAAAAAATGAAAGGGATTATATTATTATACACGCTTTGGCTGGCGGAATCTGGTGCCTCACAAATGCTCCTGGTGAGAGGTGGAATAACAAGGTATTCAGGGGTATTTTTGCTGGAATATTTCTATTGTCATTTATTTCCCTGAGGCTTTAATATTTTAGTGAATGATTTTGGTGGTTTGGAGTTTCTTGGACTCTGTGTTTGAGTTTAGACTCATAATGTTCCTCATTATTTGATATCGTCGCTTTCTCGTGATCTCAAATGGGAGAATAAAGTCCTCAGTAGTATGTATGTAGTATATTGCTTCCTGTGTATGGCAATATATCAGTATATGTAGTATATTGCTTTCTGTATATAGCAATATACTACATACATACCACTTCGGATTTTGTTTCATCATTAGTTTTATTCT
>NC_089793.1:1357823-1367823 GCF_040412425.1 Macrobrachium rosenbergii | reverse complement strand
TTTATTCATTTCTTGAATTTGATCCACTATTTAGTATCTATTGTCTGCTAAGATTCCTTCTTCTTCTTCTTCTTCTTCTTCTTCTTCTTCTTCTTCTTCTTCTTCTTCTTCTTCTTCTTCTTCTTCAAGTTTTCATTTCTTTCTGGGCTAAGATTCTTTCATTTCTTGAAAGTAGTTTACCTTTCGATCCACCTTTTGGCGGCTATTGTCTGAGAGAGAGAGAGAGAGAGAGAGAGAGAGAGGAGAGAGAGAGGAGTGAGCAATTAGTACTCTTGTATATTCAACCTTCATATAACTATGTGGAGAAGGCCTCAACGAGTAATTCTCCTCATGGGGAAGAAACCAATCATAGGATTATTGAAAGGTTCTCTCTCTCTCTCTCTCTCTCTCTCTCTCCCTATCTCTCTCTCTCTCTCTCTCTCTCTCTCTACTACAGATGGTAAGCATTCACGGGACTGATTGACTTACGACTCTTTGCAGTAAGTGAGAGAGACTGTAATCTCTCTCTCTCTCTCTCTCTCTCTCTCTCTCTCTCTCTCTCTCTCCAACCCATCAGCCCCACCATGTCCCCGTCTCCTACAAAGAGGGACCAGTTTACAGAATTTCTTCCATCTCCACTCCCACCTTCCATGCTCCACTCACTACAAGAGGGACAGTTTATTTAGAATTTCCTTCCCATGTCCCCACCTATTTCCCATGGACCCCAGTTTAGTTAAGAGGGACCATTGTCCTTCCATCTCCACCACCGTTCCATATGCCACCCCCTATAAGGACCAGTTTGTTAAGATTTCTTCCCATCTCCACCCACCCCGTTCCTTCCATCTCCACCCACCAGTTACAACAAAGAGGATGACCAGTTTATTCAAGATTTCCTTCCCCATCTCCCCCTTCCCTTTTACCCACACAAGAGGACCAATTTATTTGAATTTCCATCTCAGCCCCTTCCCATGCTCCCCACCCCTACAAAGGGGGCCAGTTTATTAGAATTTCTTTCCCATCTCCACCACCTTCTCCTGTCACACCTACAAGAGGGACCAGTTTATTTAGGAATTTCGAATATGGGAGAGAAAGATCCCGCGAGGAACGTATTTCTTCCCGTCGGATCTCTCCGAAGGGTTCGGAAGGTTTATGGGTTATTCAATTTCTGATCTTTTGAACCGAGAGATTCTTTGGTATTTTCGCTGGGATTTGTGCCTTCCGCTTTGTGTGTTGTTTTTTGTAGACAGCTGTTGAGCGAGGCGATGCTGCTAAGTCGTTGTTGATGATGTTTGCATTTATAGTTTTATTAGTTTTTCTTGCGGTCCCTTTGCTGAAGTTAAATTGCAGTAGAGAGTCTTTTCACCTGGAAAGAGGCCTCGTAGCATCTGTTAGGCCGCCTTCTCCCACATTTTATCTGTTCGTAATCAAAAGGTGTTTGGCGGTGTTTCTTCTCCGTCTGCAAGCGAGATTCGGTACTCTTCCAATGCTTTCGTTTTCCCAATTCTTAAGGCCTTTTATTCTTAACTTACATTATTTATCCTTCTGTTGTCTGTTATCCTTTTGTTGTCCTTTCTTGGGTGAAGGGCGGGCTGTACTTAAAAATGGCAATAGGATAAGGACATAGTTATTATTATTTTTCTTTTGCTGTGGGCGAATATAATTAAGCAAGAGTAGATTAGATTCAAATTCTTGTGTTCTACTTTATTTACAAACGGTATGCCATTGCAAGCCTTGATCCACGATGCTCTGTCTTTTCATAAAAAGTGATCTATTGGTCAAATAACATTCCAGTGGCGTGTACTTTTTCACAGCTGGTATTATAAAAAGAAAATATGTAACCTGCCCCTGGCAAAACAAGGAGATGACATCGCTTTATTATGCTGTAAGCAGATGAAATATTCATGAAAAAACTGAGTAATAATGTTATTACATAACGGTAAGTGAAGATGAACGCCATGCTACAAGAGAGATTCGAAAATATTTCAAGTGGAGATACCTGAGGCAGGTAAAATTCTGAGTTAAGGACTGGGTTGTTTAAGGCTGTGCTGACGCGTTGCTTTGATTAAAGGCAAAGGAACGGACTTAAAGAGCTTGAACGGAGGTGAAAAATCAAATTGCTGAAAGGTGGAGATGTTTACAGAATAAGACGTGGAAATGGAAATAAACTGATTTTACTCCCACCAGAAACGTAAATCTTTATGTGGCTCGGGCTTGTGAAAGTATGCACGACTTTGTCAAAAGTATAATGTAAAAGTTATTGGAAGGAGGTATTTACAGAATGAGGCGTCGGAATGGAAATTAACCGATTTTACATTAACAAAAAAAACTGGTATTTATGTGACTTAGGCGTGTAAAAGTATCATTATACAAGACTCAGTTAAAGTAGAAATTAATGTAAAACCTATTGAAAGGAGAAGGTATTTACAAAAGTAATAAAAATGGGAACAAACAGATTTTACATTCATTAAAAAATCTCTGGCAGTTATGTGGCTCGGGCGTGTAAAAGTAGCATTATTCTCGACGTTGCTTGAAGTCTTCAATGTAAACTCACGTTGAAAGAAGAGGAGCGATATTTTTAAAAAAGTAATAAAGTGAAACAAATAATTTTAAATTCATTAATAAAACACTGGTATTTATGTGGTTCGGGCGGGTAAAAGTAGCATTACTCTCGACGGCACAATGTAAAACTTATTGAAAGAAAATGATAATTTTAAAAAAGAAGTCACGGAAATTGGAATGAACTGATTTTACTTAAAAAGAAAATGTTTGTATTTGTGTGGGTGTGCAAAAGTAGCATTAGTCTTGACAATATTAATATTATCACATTTATTTTATTTTTATTTTTATTAGAAACATTTTCACATTTTGTTATTTTTTTATTGGAAACATTTTCACATTTATTTTTTTATGATTTTATTATAAACATTTCCACATTTATTTTATTTGTTTATTAGAAACTCACATTTATTTTTTATTTTTTATCAGAAACATTTTCACATTTTTGAATTTTTTATTAGAAACATTTTCACATTTATTTTTTATTTTTTTAATTAAAAAAACTTCACATTTATTTTTTTATTAGAAATATTTTTACATTAATTTTTTTATCAGAAAAATTTTCACATTTATTTTTTTTATTTTTTATTAGAAACATTTGCATTTATTAAACATTTCAATTATTTTATGAGAAATATTTCACATTATTTTATTTTTAGGAACATTTTCATTTTTATGAGTTTGTTTTATTTTTATCATATTTTCATTATTTGTTTTATTTTTCAAAACATTTTCACATTTATTTTAATTTTTTTTAATCAGAAACAGCGCCTGTTTTTCACAGTTAAATTTTAAAGAATTTTTAAGTCATAAACATTTTCACATTTATTCCATTATCTCTCATCTAGCATTTCCATATTTGTATACAAAGGTTTTCTTTGTACACGTGTTTTTTTGTCTAAATTGGCGCTACTTAGTTTTATTAAGTGGGTTTTTGTTCCTAGAGTGCTTCAGAAATTTATCCTCGTTAATTCATCTGTTCATGACAAGTTTTGATTTGTGGATATATATATATAGATCGGTATATTCCTTTGGCTCTCTCTACAAAGGTATTTCTTTGTTACGTGTTTTGATAAATTGTTTCAGTGGTTTTTATAAGTATATATATATATATATATATATATATATAAATATTATATATATATATATATATATATATATATATATATATAAATATATATATATAAATATATATATATATATATATATATATATATATATATATATATATAAATATATATAAAATATATATATAATATATATATATATATATATATATATATATATATACTATATATATATATATATATATATATATATATATATATATATATATATATATATAGACGTGAATATGCATCTCATATATATATAGATATATATTGATAGATAGATAGATAGATAGATAGATAGATAGATAGACAGACAGACAGACAGACATACAGTACTCGGTTAATTCCCAAGACCACGGCGCGGCGGAAAAATGCGAAAAATTAAAAGGCAAATTTTTTTTTTTTTCTCTCTCTCTCTCTCTCTCTCTCTCTCTCTCTCTCTCTCTCTCTCTCTCTCTCTCTCTCTCTTAATGGATCTGTTTACTCGATTCCGACCTAAGTTTATGATCTCCCATTGCAGAATTCATCTGCGTCCGAAACTTCGCCTCTAACACAATATACACAGAAGTTGCGGAAAGGGTTCATTACTAATTACAAACATCTTCAATTCAATGATTTTTCTCTCGCTTTTAACTTTGGCCTTTTTTTTTTTATTATTTCGTATTTTTGGTGGAACCTTTTTCTAACTTTCTGCTTGACTTCGGTTTTTTTGTATGTGAGAGTTTAGAATTTTTAAGAAAAGTAGCCGTGGGAGAAAGGAACGTCCAATTCAAAGTTATTTGATTCATTAATTTGTGGTACACTTTTTTTTTTTTAACTTTTTTTTAGAATATGTATAATTTTCGCATGAGAATTTTATTCATTTTGTTTTGATCCTTTTTGTTTTATTGCAACTGATAAGAAAGAGTCGTCAGCACAAGTTATTTATTTTAATAATTTGAGGTAATATGAATTTTTATAAAATTTTATTAGAATGTTTTTTTTTGCCTGCCAACTTCTCGATTTATGTATTTCCTGGGGAAAAAATAAGGCAACTGATAAGAAAGAAACATATATATATGAAATGATTTGATTTCATAATTTGTAAAAAAAATTTTTCATTTGATTTCATAATTTGTAATAAACTTTTTTTTTTCATTTGCCGCTACTTCTCCTTTCTCAGGCGAAAGCCATTGGTGTTAGAACAGGGAATTAAACTTCACAAAGTTATTAAGTATTTGAAAAGGCGAGCCATTATATAGATTGAGATGCTTGTTTTTGGGTGGGTCCTGAACAAAATAGAGGATTAATTTATAAATTCATATTTTTACCTTCGTATTTAAGAGGCTAATTAATTAGCCTTTTAAACTTTGAACGGTTCTTTTTTATATAAGACTTTCACTTGTGAGTGTGTTATGTGGGGAGTGGAGTTGAATTTTTGCCCTATCAATGATTCATAATATCCTTCAAATATTTAGAGGGCTGTGAAATATAAACGAAGCCTGGGATTGCTGCGCCGAAGAGAAATCTCTCTCTCTCTCTCTCTCTCTCTCTCTACACACACACACACACACACTCCAAATGGTTTTCAATATTCTACTGAAGGGAAATTTCTTTCTCGTTTAAATTTGTCTACTCTCTCTCTATCTCTCTCTCTCTCTCTACTCTCTCTCTCTCTCTCTCTCTCTCTCTACTCTCTCTCTCTCTACCTGCACCTATATCACATAATAAATTTATATATATATATATATACTTATATATATATTAGCTATATATATTTTGCATCGTTGCTAGATAATACACTAAAAAAAATAATTCCATTAATTTTTTCTTATTCTTCTCTTCCCTCTTTTCCCTCTTGTTTTTTTTTTTCTCGGATGAGTAAGCTTCCTGGAAGTAGGTCTTAGAAGCAGCATTTTAGTGTTCAGGGCCGTCATGTAATGAAAAAAGTTTGCGCATTTTTTTCTCCCGGTTAATCGGGAGGCACACGTATGAAGACCGTGCTAAGGCATATCTCTTTGTGGTGAAGTGGTGGGCATGATGTTTTCGAATTCTCCGTTTTTGCAGTATGAGAGACAGGCTGTATATATATATATATATATATATGTATTTGCTGCCATATATATATATATGCTATATATATTGTTTATGATGAAGTTATAAGTAACCGTTTGTTAAATCTGTTGACCTACATAATCATTATAAACAACTGGGCATTAGACTTGAATAAACAATGCATAATAACTTACTTTAATAGGCAATGCACATAATATCACTTGAATAGGCAATGCACATATTATAACTTGAATAGGCAATGCAGATATCACTTGAATAGGCAATGCACATAATATCACTTGAGTAGGCAATGCACATAATATCACTTGAATAGGCAGTGCACATAATATCACTTGAATTGGTAATATACATAATATCTCTTGAATAGGCAATGCACATAATGTCACTTGAATAGGCAATGCACATAAACACATGATATGCGTACTTTGTGCTATTAAATTTTTCAAATATTGTTGTACTTTTGATAACATGGGTGCATTAGTCTTCATATAAGGAAAATGTTTAATATACAAGCAAAACAGCATTTACAATGACTGTACAGGAAAAAATATAATAATATAACAGCTTATCATGCACTCTTGTAATGCAGATGGGTGATTTCAGCAATCTGAGGTTTCAGAATTTTAACATTTTTTTTCTAATTTTTGATAATATGTATGCATTAGTCTTTAAATAAGATCAACAGAACTGAAATATACAATTAAATACAATAGTTGTGCAAGGAAAATAACGATGTCATAGGATATCATTCACCATTCAAAATTTAAAAAATTTTTTGTGTAAAATGGGTGCTTCAATATCTGTATAAGATAAAAAAAATCTGAAATATACAAGCAAACACAACAGTTGCCCTGAAACGACATAGAAGCGTGACGCTTCCACAAGATGTCATGCGCCATTGCAATGCAGTGCGCCACGGCTAATTTCAGAAATTTTAGGTTTCAAAATTTTAGAATTTTTGGTAATATTTGATAACATGGGTGCTTCAGTATCCATATAAGATAAAGTCTGAAATATACAAGTAAATACCATATTTACACTGACACGACAGAGAAACGTAACGTTTCCACAAGATGTCTTGCATCACATTGCAACGCAGAGCACAAGGGGTGTAATTTGAGAAATCTTGAGGCTTCAGAAGTCTGACTGACGATGGGGATGAGCTTAGACTCTCCGGACGATTCATGAAGACAGAGAGAGAGGAAGGATTTATACGGCTCCCAAGGAAGATGCTGCAGGAGGTTTGCTTTAAAGCACAGTAAATGGAGCCATGAATCTTCAGGAAGGTACTGGCGCGAGAAACGAGGTAAATAGGATTTGGGGGGAAAACTTATTTTGGGGAAGTTATGCGCATAAACACACACAAACACACACACGTACACACTTACACTTTGAATCCCCTCTCTGTTTGTTCCTTTGTGTTGGGAAGGGTTATAAAATTTGCGTGTGCTTTGCTTGAATAGATTGGCTGGGGCAAAATTGCATGTGCATTAAATTTTGATAGGCTTGTTCACACACAACGCACTTTATATCCTTCCTGTGTTTCTTTGCTTCAGGAAGGGTTATAAAACTTTTGTAGACTTATTTGAATAGGTTTGGTAGGGCCAGAATTGCATGCACGTTAAATTTTGACAGGCACGTATGGAATGTTTTTCAGTAGGAAGGACATAAACATAAATTTTCGGTTATATATAACAAGTGAATCGTAACAAGGGCTGGCAATACAAACTTCCAGAGAGGTTGTGAGTGTTCTCATATTATTATTATTATTGCTAAGATTTTCAAGACGTCGAGAAAAATGGTTGCGTAATAAAAATGCAAAGTTATATAAATAAATCTTTTACAAATAATACAATTTATATAATTGAAGGTTTTATAATATAATTGTTATTATTATAATTACTATTATTATTATTATTATTTTAATAATAATAATAATAATAATAATAATAATAATAATAATAATAATGATGATGATGATGACGATGATGATGATGATTATTATTATTATCAAAACATTTTTGAGAAGTAGTGTCCGATTTGATATTAACTATTAATGTATTAACCATGTATTATTATTATTATGATCTTGTCGCTTTTGTTTCTTGCCACAGTGCTCCTGCACAGTCCCTTGTGTGACTCATTCGTCAGTTCGGACTCGTCTCGAGTCATTGCCGTCAAAAACGAATTTTCTCAAAACCCTGGCAATATAATATCCCCAGCAGTATTTTCCCGAGATGCAACCGAGCGCAGGACCTTTCCTAAGAAAAAAGCGGGACGCCATATCTTAAAAACTAACCATAGAATTTACTTGAAAATAATCTTACTAAGTTTCCCACACCCAAATCAGTGTAGAAATATTAACCTAATCTAACCTCACCTAGGGGATTGGAAAAAAACCGGGGCTGGTGCAATACTAGAATGCATCTCATGAATTTGTTCCCCGGGCAGGCAGAGTTGCCAACGCGCATCGTTACTGCGCATCCCAGGATTGTTTACCTCGTACCATGCGAAGCCATCCGTTCGAGGAATCGACAGGCATTTCATGGATAATCTTGATGGAAGACGGGTCCCCCTGGTCCTTCCCCCTCACACCTGGCTCTTCCCCCTCCCTCCCTCTCCCCCCTCCCCCTCCCACATTTTGCTTTTAGGAGATCCCTCGTCGTAAATATGAGACCTCGTCGTATATGCATATATAGAAGACGTTTGGCCTTATTCGCGAATGACGCGCCCTCGTCATACGTCTTAAACGTAAGATAATTTACGTCAGATTGGCTCGGCGGAGTAATTTCTGCGATGCAAATCACTCGTCAGCTCTCTCTCTCTCTCTCTCTCTCTCTCTCTCTCTCTCTCTCTCTCTCTCTCTCTAGACATTCTCCTAGACTCAGCAAGATGAAATTGATTTCCTACCAATAACTCATACCGCATATTGAACAAAAAAAATTCAGTGAGTGTTTTTGCGGGCAGGTAATATTTCATTCAAAGTCAAATTTAACGATATTCATATTCTGATTTTGTTGAACCCAAACTCAAGCGAATGATATTGACGTACTAATTCGCCGGGTTCAGACTCACATTAAATATTTGCAATAGATTCAAGATAAACTCAGATTTATTGGGCTGTGATTTACTGTAGTCGGACACTTTTCTAGACGAAGTATGATTTATTGCACTATTAAACCTGGCTTGGTCGGTGTAAATTAGGCTGCTGTAGCATTAGGGAGTCTGGGGTAATTTTATCGCGAATTTGACATTGACAGATGGCCCGGGGAGCATTTTCCCCCGAGATGCAACCGAGTACTGGGACCTTTCCCTGAAAAAAGCGGGACGCCATACCTTGAAAACTAAACATAGAATTTTCTTGAAAATAATCTCGTCATGTTTCCCACAACCAAGTTACACTTGGATTATTAACTGAACTTAACCTAACCTAGGGGATGGCAACAAACCGGGCTGGTTCAATACTAGCTTACGTCTCAGGAATTTGCGAACCGTAACTGATTTATTGCAGTCGATGCGGAAGGAAGATTTGTCAGTTTTACGGCAGAGAAATATAACCCTTTAATTTATGCCTGATATCAATATTTTTTTTCCTAATACCTCTGACTTTTTTTTGTTTTTTGAGGGGATAATTTGTTTCACTGACATTGATTTTAAATTAAGGTAATTAATTAATGACCAATCCTATCACGAATTGCGCATTGTATGTCCTTGAAATGATGGCGAATGTTAAAAAAAAATTAAAAATTCTGATTTTTTCTCCAGTAATCAAAATTGCTAGTCAGCAAAAATAAGCGAGAACCATAGCTCAGGTACGCTGAGTTCATTACTGAATTGTGCATGTTTGTAATGCGTGTGTGTATTCGTATAAATTGTGGTTTTTGATGAGTGTGTGTATATATATGAATAAAATATTTTCTGTTAAAACAGAATTCCATCTTTTACATATATATATATATATATATATACATATATATATATATATATATACATATATATATATATATATATATATATATATATATATATATATATATATATATATATTCTCGGTAATTGGGCGGCTACTTGGAAATCTTAGCTTAATGATAAATAATATTGCCAAGACCAGGAAGAACATTCTTTATTGTACGAGCTTTCGAGGTTTTTTCAGCTTGATGATGAGGTTTTACACCTCGAAAACTCGTACAATAAAGAATGTTCTTCCTGGTCTTGGCAATATTATTTATCATTAAGCTTATATTACATATATTATATATATAAGTATATACAGTTATACATATATATATATATATATG
>NC_089793.1:1337823-1352823 GCF_040412425.1 Macrobrachium rosenbergii | reverse complement strand
CAAATCTGTATTCAAAATTCTGGTAGGTTTTTTCGCTGTAAATTTCGCGTGGAATTTCTCAAATCTCTGCACGTGTATTTATATAGAAAATATATGAGTAATTGTATGAATTTATACTAATACTGCTGACTATTCGGGTTTTTGCGTCGTATGTATTTATAATTCAAGTTTGGGCGGTCATGTATACATTTGGAAACAACAAAAAGAGGCCCTTGTTAGGGTTTTAATTGGAGTCTCGACGTAATGAATTTTAAAGTACTTGGCGAAAATATTACGCAAATAAATAAAACATGAACAGCAATTATCATATCAACGAATACAGATCCTATGGGTATTTTATCATGACTTGTATGCAGAATTTTCATAATGTTTACCGAGCCATTATTGCATGAAGGTATTGGTATATCTGAATCGTTTTGAAAATTGTGTTTGGTGTTTAGACCCGTCATGTATTTACGCTCGCAAATTAATATTCTTTACGAGCAAATATTTACATAATGCTTCACTCCAAATGAGATGTTCGCTGTAATTTGGAGAGTCGCGGAAATGAATACATTATAATAGTTTTTTAGCCAGTGAAAATATAATGAATTTAGTACTAGAGTACTTGTACGGTCAACAGTGAGAGATTTTTACCCTCAAAACAATTCTCGTTTTATTTTAATAATTTACTTATATTTTTGTCCATTTATATATTAATTTGTCAATTAATTTTTTCTTTTTTTTTATAAGTGATTCCTTTTTTCTGTATTTCTAATTGCCTTCTGTTTCTGCTTTCAAATGTACACCACATTATTTGGAAGCAAGAATTTCAAGTCAATGTACACCACATTATTTGGAAGCAAGAATTTCAAGTCAATGTACACCACATTCTTTGGAAGCAAGAATTTCAAGTCAATGTACACCACATTCTTTGGAAGCAAGAATTTCAAGTCAATGTACACCACATTCTTTGGAAGCAAGAATTTCAAGTCAATGCTACACATTGTTTGGAAGCAAAATTTCAAGTCAATGTACACCACACATTATTTGGAAGCAAATTTCAAGTCAATGTACACACATTGTTTGGAAGCAAAATTTCAAGTCAATGTACACCACATTATTTGGAAAGCAAAATTTCAGTCAATGTACACCCACATTGTTTGGAAGCAAGAATTTCAAGTCAATGTACACCACATTATTTGGAAGCAAGAATTTCAAGTCAATGTACACCACATTATTTGGAAGCAAGAATTTCAAGTCAGTGGCCCTTGTGGGATTGTTCCATATAAATAGGGTTCATCTTCTGAATAATAATAATAATAATAATAATAATAATAATAATAATAATAATAATAATAATAATAATAATAGAATTCAGTGGACGTTATCAACCGCCCTGAAGTGGTACCTCATATTAAAGTTATATTATTTTAGTGTATTTTGCTTGGTACTCTAATCAGATGTGTTATATAGCTAGATTTGCATAATATCTGTAAAGGGGACAGGTATAGAAAGGCTGGTCCCATATATATATATATATATATATATATATATATATATATATATATATATATATATATATGGTATGTGTTTATGTATGCGTGCTGTCTTTGGATGACGTAAGTTTTTTTTTAATTAACCTTTTTTACCTTAATATTTGTGGATTCTTTTTTTTTCCTCTGGACAAAATGCGGAACGATTGAGTCTCTCTCTCTCTCTCTCTCTCTCTCTCTCTCTCTCTCTCTCTCTCTCTCCACACCTTACCAAATAAGCATTGATTCTTCTCTCTCTCTCTCTCTCTCTCTCTCTCTCTCTCTCTCTCTCTCTCTCTCTCTCTCTCTCTCTCTCTCTCTCTCCACACCTTACCGATAAGCACATTTGCCTAATTGTACTGAAAAATCTGTACGATTGTGCTATAAGAAAATTTATCTTCAATAAGAACGTTTCCTCTCTCTCTCTCTCTCTCTCTCTCTCTCTCTCTCTCTCTCTCTCTCTCTCTCTCTCTCCATACACACACACCTTACCGATAAGCACTTTTCCCCAATTATGCTGAAAAATCTGCACGATTGTGCTATAAGAACATTCATCTTCAATAAAAACGTATCTCGCAGTGAAGTGCAGAAAACTTAGTCAGTGCGAACGTTTGTCTCCATCCCGACAAACGTTGCTGTATTATCGAGCTCGCCTCCCTGGGCGGAACGTTCATCACATTTGTAATTAACTTGGGAGCACTGCAATAATCTCGAGAATTAATAGGAACAACGGTCTGTGTCTGACCTTTGATGGGACGAAGTTTTGGTGGGTGGTGGGGAGAGGGGTGGGTGGTGAGGCTGCGACGCCAAGGAACGTTCATTCAGTCATTCAACGGGGCAGGGCCGGGGGTGGGGGGTGAGGAGGATTTCCCTTTAGTGGGTGAATTAGTGGAATGGAATTATATCCAGAGAATCTGGTATTGTACGTTTACAGGTTTCGCGTAATTGTTTTGTTTATTTGATTTGGTGTTCGTAAATCTCTCTCTCTCTCTCTCTCTCTCTCTCTCTCTCTCTCTCTCTCTCTCTCTCTCTCATTTTTTTTATCTATTTGCTATTAGTTACTATTCTGATTTTTCAAATGTCCACTTAATAAAAGGACTACTTCTCTCTCTCTCTCTTTATCATAATCACAGGCCAATTGCTATTTTGCTCACTCTCTTTTAAGGCTTTATAATTTCAGAATTAATTTTCCAACGGATTTTATTTCAACTTTTTGGTTTATAAGAAACAATATTTCTTATATATAATTCTAATTAAGTATATATATATATATATATATATATATATATATATATATATATATATATATATATATATATATATATATATATATATATACCTTACGTATTACAGATTAATAACTCATAATCCCGAACATCATGTTTCAGTATCAGGCGCAAATAGAGACAACGAACGTAATGCAATTCAATATTAGAGTGACAGTGTCGGTGACGCAGGCCTGAAATGTGATATCCGTCGTAACAGAATAACGTAATTTCATACCGGATTATTCATCTTGTTTGTAATTATGAAGCGTTTAGTGTTTACCCTTGGAAATGTGAATTATGAAATATTCTCAGGGAATATGAATCATGGAATAGTCCTAGGGAATATGAAGTATGAAATATTCCTAGGAAATATGAAATATGAAATATTCCTAGGGAACACGGAATATAAAATGTTCCTAGGAAATGTGAAATATAAAATGTTCCTAGGAAATGTGAAATATAAAATATACATAGGAAATGTAAATATAAAATATTCCTAGGGAATATGAATTATAAAATATCCTATGGAATATGAAATATAAAATATTCCTAGGAAATATGAAAATATAAATATTCCCAGGGAATATGAAATATGAAATATTCCCAGGGAATATGAAATATAAAATATTCATAGGAAATGTGAAATATAAAATATTCCTAGGAAATATGAAATATATTCCAATGGAATATGAAATATAAAATATTCCTAGGGAATTTGAAATATAAAATATTCCTATGGAATATGGAATATAAAATATTCCTAGGGAATATGAAATATAAAATATTCCCAGGAAATATGAATATAAAATACTCCTAGGAAATATGAAATATAAATATTCCCGGGGAATGTAAAATATAAAACATTCCTAGGCAACATAAAATATAAAATATTCACAGGAAATGGGAAACATCCTAGGCAATGTAAATTTAGATGCTCATATATGACTTAAATTTTAACTGTACTAAAGGGAATTATCAAAGAGGCAAAAAAAAAATATATATTATCGGAATGTCACTACTTTTACGAATTCCGAAAGTATAGAATAAAGTAGAATACTTTCTTTCCCTTAATGACGTTGCTGTTAAATGGTAAATATTAATATTTAAATTCTGGCCTAAATGACTTTGCAATAATATTTTTTACTCTCTCCAGCAAAGTGGGAGATTGGAAATGGTGGTGTATATTTTAACTAGTTCGTAAAGTTGAAGGCGATGCAGTTTTAGTTTTCTGTAAAGGAAAACTATTGTGTCGGCTTTGTCTGTCCTCCACACTTTTTTCTGTCCGCACTTTTTTCTGTCCGCACTTTTTCTGTCCGCCCGCAATCAGATCTTAAAAACCACTGAGGCTAGAGGGCTGCAAATTGCTGGATTGATCAACCACCCTCCAGCCATCAAACATACCAAATTGCAACCCTCTAGCCTCAGTAGTTTTGATTTTATTCAAGGTTAAAGTTAGCCATAATCGTGCGCCTGCCAACGATATAGGCCAGGCCACCACCGGGTCGTGGTTAAAGTTTCATGGGCCGCGGCTCATACAACATTATACCGAGACCACCGAAAGGTAGATCAATTTTCGGTGGCCTTGATTATACGCCGTACAGAAACCTCGATTGCGCAAAAACTTCTGCGCATTTTTTCTCGTTTCATTTTCATAATATTTTAATGTTGACATAAAATTTGGTTATTTTGGCGAAAGGGGCCTATTTATATATTGTCACAAGCGGAGGAATATTTTCCATATAATATTTTTAAGTATGGTTTTTATTTACCTTCATTTGAATTTATTTTAACGTCTTACATGAATATGAGACTACAGTATTCCACCTGGAAATGACAGTTTATCATTGCAGGATTATTATTATTATTATTATTATTATTATTATTATTATTATTATTATTATTATTATTATTATTACGGAAGAAGACCTTTTTGAGGCAAGTTTTGTTGAATAAAATCATTTCGCAAAATGCAGCTATTTTATTTAAAAAATATTATTATTATTATTATTATTATTATTATTATTATTATTATTTTTATTATTATTATTATTATTATTATTATTATTATTAAGGAAGAAGACCCTCTTTGAGGCAAGTTTTGTTGAATAAAATCAGTTCACAAAATGCAGCTATTTTATTTAAAAATATTATTATTTTATTATTATTATTATTATTATTATTATTATTATTATTATTATTATTATTATTATTATTATTATTATTATTATATGTAACATCATTTATTAAACCCTTAATTTTGTTTACACAAATACACGTACACATAATACTACAGGCAGTCAAAGTATATAAGAAATTTCTATACTTATAAAGCTTTAACAGTCCCCATTTCTCATCGCCAAACCACCGGCAATGTTTTCCGGAACGCTCCAGGAATCCGGAGAGAAAAACGCCTCCGGAATCTTTGGCGAAGAAAAAGAAGTTACATTTTCTTACCTTCATTCCAGAAGTAAGTGAGAGAGAGAGAGTCATCATCGTTTTCCTCCGAGTGGCAAATGAAATAACATTCCTTAAGACCCTTTTAAGGGAGAATAGCGTCTTCTGCCGACGGGACATTCCTTTACTGGTCCGTAGATCACAGGAGTTTTCTCTCTCTCTCTCTCTCTCTCTCTCTCTCCTCTCAGCACTCATACACACACACTGTAGTCTCATATTCATGTCAGACGTAAAATAAAATTCGAATGAAGGTAAATAAAAATCATAATTAAAAATATTACATGGAAAATATTCCTCCGCCTCTGACAATATATACATATACATACATACATTTACATGTATATATACCTATGTATTTTTTTATCTATGTATATATACATTTTATCTCTGTATCTATCATCTATATATATATATACACACATATATATATACTATATATATATATATATATATATATATATATATAACCTAAACACATTCCTTACACTTGTAATCCCTGATCTTATGGAGTAAAACCAACTCCCCATACTAATTTTTTTATTTTGTAGAAGGGTAACTGTACACCCCTTAGGACGAAAAATAATCCCATATCAAAGGGCGGCTGATCCCCTGAGGGATGGTGTCTATTCCAAAGGATATCCCATTGTGGAAGGAGCAGGATTCTCGCCTTGGCCGTGTTTCCTTTAGACTTCCTTTCGTATATATATTTTTTTTTTTTTGGAAGGCAAGTAGTCCTACAAAGGATGTTTGTTTAATTCTCTCTAGAAATTATGCTAACTTGGAGGTGCTGTTTGTTGAATGTTCTCTAGGAATCTTGCAACCAAGAAGATGCTGTTTGTTGAATGCTCCTAGGAATCATGCAACCAAGAAGATGCTGTTGTTTTTTTCTTTGGAATTTTACAGTAGTCAAAAAGATGCTGTTTGTTGAATGCTCTCTGAAATCATGCAACCAAGAAGATGCTGTTTGTTGAATTCTCTCTAGGAATCATGCAACCAAGAAGGTGCTGTTTGTTGAATTCTCTCTAGGAATCCTGCAACCAAGAATATGCTGTTTGTTGAATGCTCTCTAGGAATCATGCAGCCAAGAAGGTGCTGTTTGTTAAATGCTTTCTAGGAATCATGCAACCAAGAAGGTGCTGTTTGTTGAATGCTCTCTAGGAATCCTGCAACCAAGAAGATGCTGTTTGTTGAATGCTTTCTAGGAATCGTGCAACCTAGAAGATACTGTTCGTTGAATGCTCTCTAGGAATCATGCAACCTAAAAGGTGCTGTTTCTTGAATGCTCTCTAGGAATCCTGCAACCAAGAAGATGCTGTTTAGTGAATGCTCTCTAGGAATCATGCAACCAAGAAGATGCTTTTTGTTGAATGCTCTCTAGAAATTATGAGAAATCGGAGATGCTGTTTGTTTAATGCTTTCTAGAAATTATGGAAAATCTGAGATTCTGTTTGTTTCAGCGTTTTTCAAATCACATTGTGTAAATGTAGGAGGGGAAACAACACTGACTAGCTGTTAGAGTTTGTTGTCAATCTTAAGGTTTGGAAAACCTGATCATTTAAAATCTGGAAATTCTGGTAAGCCTGATAATTTGATTTCTGGAAAGCCTGATAACTTAGAATTTGGAAATCTTGTAAATTCAATTTCTGGAAAGCATGGTAACATAAAATCTGGAAAGCCTGATGATTTAAAATTTGGAAAGACTTATAATTAACAATCTAGGAAGCCTGAAAATTTACTCTGGAAAGTCAGTAATTTGAGATATGGAAAGCTTGAAAATTTCAACTCCATAAATCCTGATAATTTAAAATCTTAAAAGCCTGAAAATTTAAAATTAGGAACGCCTGATAATTTAAAATCCAGAAAACCTGAAAATTAAAACCTAAACTGATTCAGAAAAATTTTGTTATTCAGCCAGACAGGCAGACAGTTCAGTGAAATTCAATATACAATGGAAAGTACTGGAGGTCAAAATAAAATGAAAGTCAGTGAAGATCCATACACTATAGACTCAGCCATCTTCGAGTAGAGGATCCACGTACAAAAAAAAAAAAAAATGAAGGCTAAAAGGGAGTGAGAGAGATTTAGTTTGGTGAGCCTCCTGGGAGACTCTTGAGACCTCAACCATCCACTTCTGCTGGCCTTGTTTGTGCCCTTGAGCTCCGCTGTGTTGTTGACAGTCGATCTCGAACTGCTCTTTCTTCCTCTGTCAACTCTGGTCTTGACAGCTGGACTGAATTCCGAGCGCCGTAATTTAGTCACGATTAGCGAGGCCAGGATGCAGTTTGATTATTGTTTTTAAATGTTCTGTTCCTTGTTTTATTATCTCTGTCAACTCACAAGCCT
Organism: Macrobrachium rosenbergii; assembly: GCF_040412425.1. NCBI lineage: Eukaryota > Metazoa > Arthropoda > Malacostraca > Decapoda > Palaemonidae > Macrobrachium > Macrobrachium rosenbergii. The sequence continues at coordinate 1,345,244 of NC_089793.1, read as the reverse complement.
TTTAACAGTTTTTAGGTTAATTTTACAATAGACTGTACTTGAGAGATAACGCATAAACATTTCAAATCGATGGAACTTTTTCGGATATCTGGTGTTTGGATTTCATCGTAAATCTCTCTCTACCTCTCTTCTTGGTTATTTAATTTTCTTAATGGTTGTATTCATCTCCGTATCCTTCCCTCCATCGTCATGTTATGGAATTCATAAATTTTTTGTCCTTTTTTATTCATTAATTCCTTGTATTACAAGAGGCACATATATCAATTCTATTTTTTTTTTGCTGTAGGTTTAAGGTAGATAAGGCCATTAAATTGTCTTCTGTCTTTGGCGTTTGCATAAAGAAGTACAGGAAAATACCTGACAGAATTTATTACAAACTTATTATATTTGGAATTATATAACAGCATAATTAACTACTTTCCTGAGCTAGTCAAGACAATACGTACCGCTACTTCATGGTGGAAATGGGTGATATCTTATATATTGGCTGTACTAACCCCTATCCTTACACCTACACATATACACACACAAAAACACACACACACACACACACTGAATGGTGAAAGGTACACAAGGCGAATCCCTATAGCTGAATTATTATTATTATTATTACTATTATTATTATTATTATTATTATTATTATTATTATTATTATTATTGTTGTTGTTGTTGTTCAAAGGAAACAAATGACTTTTCACTTTTCCGAGAAATTAAGAACAATACTAATGACAATGAATACAATGTATCATTATTATTATTCACCTACATATTATTATTATTATTATTATTATTATTATTATTATTATTATTATTATTATTATTATTATTATTATTCAGAGGAAACAAATGATTTTTAAATTTTCGTAGAAATTAACAATAATAATAACAAATAAAATTGTTCAATATTACTATTCACATAGATATTATTATTATTATTATTATTATTATTATTATTATTATTATTATTATTATTATTATTATTATTATTATTATAAATCTCAGAGCAGAATCTGATCTCAGAATCTGATATCAGACAGGCAGCGCTGAGGAAGAGGAAGTCTGGAAAGAGTAGGGGAAATTCGCAAAGTTTGGGAAAGTTGCTTTATTGACAATCGAGAGATTAGGAAACTGCAATCTATAGATCCGACAGGGGAGTAGAAAGTGGAAAGATCCCACAGATAGTTTTTTGGGAGTGCTTTGGTTTTAGTATATATATATATATATATGTATATATATATATATATACTGTATATATATATATGTATATATATATACTGTATATATATATATATGTATATATATATATATATAAATATACTGAATCACGAAAATATGGAACGTGATGAATATTTATTTATATAAAGACAACACCCACGAAGGGACAGAAACAACGTATATATATACATATATATATACTGCATATATATATATGTATATAAATACATATGTATATATATTATATATATTATATATATATATATATATATATATATATATATATATATATATATATATATATATATATATATCAGATAATATATAATTAGAAAACTTATTGAAAAGTAAATCTCGACGCCTCTGTATGTATGTCCCTCCTGAGATTTGGGGTTGTGTGGGGAGCGAGGAAGGGAATAGATGGAGTGTCATATAACTTGTCGAAGCTTCAACCATTATATTAATTAGGATAAGTTCGGTGTCTTACTACGAAAATGAGGAACTCCGCCGTGCTTGAGGGCGGATTAAGTTAAGGGGATTGGGAGTTGGAGTTGCATATTACGGTTGAGTTAACAGATGCGTCTTCTGTTTTAATATTACGCGGTTACCTTTTTTTATTTTGATTTTATTTATGTGTGTCCGGGAAAAATGCTGGGGTTTATACAGTTTCTTACTGGTTTTTGAGTTCTTTGTCTGTATGTAAATCGAAAAGTGGTTCGGGAGATGGTTCTTGAAATGCTTCGTGAAATGGTTCGGGAAATGCTGTGAGAAATGCTTCGGGAAATAATTCGCGAAATGCTTCGTGAAATGCTTCTTCGCGAAATGCTTCTTCGTGAAATGCTGTGGGAAATGCTTCGTGAAATAATTCGCGAAATGCTTCGTGAAATGCTTCTTCGCGAAATGCTCCTTTGCGAAATGCTTCTTCGTGAAATGCTTTGGGAAATGCTTCGTCAAATGCTTCGGGAAATACTTCGTGAAATTCTGTGGGAAATGCTTCGGGAAATGCTTCGTCAAATCCCTCTTGAAATACTTCGTGAAATGCTTCTTGAAATGCTTGGGGAAATGCTTCGTCAAATGCTTCGTCAAATGCTTCGTGAAATGCTTCGGGAAACGCTTAGTGAAATGCTTCGTGAAAAATCTTCGCCAAATGCTTCGTCAAATGCTTCGGCAAATGCTCCGTGAAAAATCTTCGCCAAATGCTTCGTGAAATGCTTCGGCAAAAATCTTCGCCAAAGGCTTCGTTAAATACTTCGTGAAACGCTTCGGGAAATGCTTCGTCAAATGCTTCATCAAATGCTTCGGGAAATTGAATTGAAATGACTGAGGGCAATATAAACCAGCCTTCCTAGAATCTCGCTGTGGCCTGTACATTATTTATAGAATACTTAAAAATCATGTGGTGCTCGTTTGCCCTACATTCGACATTTCCCGGTTCAAGGTTATGATTGGCATTTGATGAAAGGTCACTTTTCGAGATTGTGTAGTTTTTTCCTGACCTTTTAGCCTATTTGAAAGTAGATAATTACGGATAATAAGTTTGGTCTCAAAATAAAAGGAGGAGTTTTTTTTATTCTCGAAAATACTCGACAGATATTGAGTAGTTTTTTTATGACCATTTGTCACCTTGAAAGTAGAAAAAAATACGAAAATCGGTTTGGTGTCAAAACGAAAAAGAGTAGGTTTTTATTCTCGAAAGTACTTGATAGATATTGTGTAGTTTTTCCCTATGGAAAAGGGATTTAATCTTTTAACGGATTAATCCCAGCCACTCAAAACAATCAAATGTGTATATTTTTATTTCATCCCTGCGTTTCTTATTTAGGATTTAGGATTTTGGGATTTGCCATTTATCGAATAAATGAATCACACTCAAATACGTCGTTGTCGAAAGAGGTTAAGAGCAAACCATTCTGAACGGGTAATATAATTCTCGGAAAGAAACTAACGGTTCGTAAGACCGTATTGTTTAGAAATGACCGTCGTTAAACAGGGATTTGACGGGGTGTGTCCCGTCTCTCTCTCTCTCTCTCTCTCTCTCTCTCTCTCTCTCTCTCTCTCTCTCCTTTCTTCTTCTTCTTCTTCTTCTTCTTCTTCTTCCTTCTTCCCCCCCTCTCTCTCTCTCTCTCTCTCTCTCTCTCTCTCTCTCTCTCTCTCTCTCTCTCTCTCTCTCTCCGCCCATCGATGCATAGCTTGTTTTATGAAGGAGGGCAAGTGTTGGCCGGGAATTTGCATGAGTGGAGGCTGTAGGTACATTCCCTTGCTTCGGGTTACAAATGGTAGGAATAAATCCAGGCTGTCTGATCGCGAGAGAGTGGAATGATGTCGTTTCTTAGCGATTATTAGCGGTTTCTCGAAAGGGTTTTTCGTGCATGGTCGATTAGAGTTTTTTTTTTTTTTTTAGGAGTGACTTTTGATGGTAAGGAATTGGTCTAAAGAAAGATGAGTCTCTTGGAAGAACTAAGGCATGTATATGAATATATATGTGTGTGTATACATACATACATATATATATATATGTATATATGTATGTATATATATATATATATATATATATATATATATATATATATATATATGCATATGTATAGATTTTCAATATATGCGCTTTCCTTTATAATGTTAATAATGAAGACTCGAAATAGGAAAAAAAAAATAAATAATCAATTTCAGAAGAGTCAAAATAAAGAATTTTAAGAATCGATTATAGATGGACGTGCGTTCAAGCGTAGAAATTAATTTCTTGAGGAAATATCTTCTGATAAGTCACTTTTAAAATTCGTCTTTCTCACTCTTTCCGTGATTTGCATACGGCCATTACGGTAATAATTTTAAGGTAGATCTTTAAAGAATATTGAACTACCGAGCGAATGTGTTATTGAAGATTCGAAATTTTTAAAATTGAGAAATCAATTCTAGAAGTGTCAAAATAAGTCAATATAAGAATTTAATATATATATATATATATATATATATATATATATATATACTATTTATATTTATCACATCACCGTGATTCATATACAATCGAAAGCAAACGTCCTTTAATATCAATTCACTCTACTCGGAAGTAATATATATTAACAAAGTCCACCGTCCCGTGGGATCGAACCAGCGACGGACGGGAATCAACACAGTGACGCCCTAACCGGTGGCCGACTGGTTGGGGCGTTTCCTGTCTCGTCATATACAACGAAAAAGCCTTATAATAAGCTTTATGTTTTCTGAATATATAACTATATATATATATATATATATATATATATATATATATATAATATATATATATATGTATATATATATATATATATATATTCACCACTCCTTAATAATATTAACAACCAGCTAATCTCCTTTAATCAGAAGCACTGATATTTCCTGTCTCGTCATATCAACGGCAGAGTGTTTATTTAGTTTGGGAGGTTCTGTTTGGTTTACAATTTATTTTTTCGAATGGGATTCAAAAATGCGTCTAATGAGCTGAGTGCCTTGCAGAAATTATCTTTTTATTTTTTAGTTTTTATTCTTCGTTTTGCTTTTCGTGGGGGAATGGAAGGTGGGAGAGAATCCTAATGGAATATAGAGATAGTGTTTCCTGTTACGTTTTCAGAGAGAGAGAGAGAGAGAGAGAGAGAGAGAGAGAGAAGGAAGAATAAACAGTGACAAAGTGAGAGAGAAATGGAATAAGAAGAAGAAGAGAGAGAGAGAGGGAGAGAAGAGGAAAAAGAAAGAGAAAGATAGAGAGAGAGAGTAAGGGAGAGACAGACAGACAGAGAAGATTACAAAAGAGGGAGATAGACAGACAGACAGACGGAAGGAAAGTTAAAGAGAGAGATAGAAAGAGAGACAAGGAAAATTAAAGAGAGAGAGAGAGAGAGAGAGAAGAGGAAAAAGAGAAAGAGAGACAGACAGACAGACAGGCAGAAAAGATTAAATAATGGAAGAATAAAAAATGAGAAGAGTAAGAAGAAATGAGAAGAGAAGGAAGAATAAGCAGTGATAAAGAAGAAGAGAGAAATGGAAGAAGAAGAAGAAGAAGAAGAAGAAAGAAAAAGAAAAGAAAGAGAGAGTAAGAAAGGAGAAGACATACAGAGAGAATATTTACAAAAGATGGAGACAGACAGAAGAAAGTTAAAGAGAGAGAGAGAGAGAGAGAAAAGAGGAAAAAGAAAGAGAAAGAGAGAGAGAGAGTAAGGGAGAGACATACAGAGAGAGAATATTACAAAAGATGGAGACAGACAGAAGGAAAGTTAAAGAGAGAGAGAGAGAGAGAGAGAGAGAGAGAGAGAGATCCCCAAATTGCCTCAGGCTATATAACAAGGGATTCATCATCAGGCCTCCTCCGAGGCACAAATCACTTTGGGGCGGAAAAGCATCGAGGAAGAGGACGAAGAGGAAGGTACTACTTTGCGTTTATGAACTAATTGTGCGTGAAATTACACAGAGTGATCCATTAAGAGGGGGGTACAGGGAAGAGAGAGAGATAAAATGGAAATTAGAGACAGAAAAAGGGAGAAAATGAAGTGAGATATATATAGAGAGAGAGAGATAAAAGGGAAGTGAGAGAGACAGAAAAAGGGAAAAATGAAGTGAGAGAGAGATAAATAAGGGAAGTGAGAGAGTGACAAAAAAGGGGAGAAAATGAAGTTACAGAGAGAGAGAGAGAGAGAGAGAGAGAATGAGAGATGGAAGTTAGAAGTTAGATAAAGAGAATGCGGAAGTTAGAAAAGACAGAAAAAGAGAGAAAGGAGAAGCTGAGGAGACAGGAACAGAGAGAAGCTGTGGTCACTTTTTACCAGGTAATATGCATCTGTAATAATATTAATGCCCTCTTAACATCTGTCAATGAAGAACTGTGAATTAAATTCAGAGCATATATATATATATATATATAAACACATATATATATATACACACATATATACATATATATATATATACATATATATATATATATTATATATATATATATATATATATATATATATATATATATATATATATATATATATATATATATATATATATATATATATATATATATATATATATATATATATATATGATCTTAAAGCATTTTATCAACACTTTTTGCCCAATTTCGTGCCATGCTGCCTCCACCTTGTTCTTCCAATTTATTTATCATCTGGTCGTCCTTTATTACTAAAGAATGAATGTTGACGAGAAACACTTGAAGCAATTACGTAATATTTCTGGTATTTAACTCAGGGTTACGTATTGATAGGCAGTACAGTCCAGCCGTCTAAACTGAACAGAATAATTACACTTTCATCCATTTCCCCGGAATCTAATTACGCCAGAAAGATTTTACGGGATCTGGCGTGATTTTGCTCCTGTCAATCAATGTTTGAGTTCATTAATAGTTTTAATTAGCCGTAATTATCCCCATCCGTGAAAATGACAGCTCTCCCTTTCAGCCGTTCAGCTGCGTAAAATAATTACCGATAAATGTTTGGAGAGATGCCATTTTAAAGAACCATTTTCAAGAAATTGGATTGTTGATGACAGTAACCCCCGCCATTTTTTTTTTTAACAGCGCATGCGTACTCGGGGAGAATTAATCTTAATTATTATTGGCTTTTCTGGCATGGATTTGATGTATCAGTAACTTCGTGAGAGACAATCCGTCTTTTTTATCTGAAACATATTAGATATATATTTTTAGTTTTACTTTTTTTCTGACCTCCCTAAGATCTTAAAAACTAATCAGGCTAGAGGGCTGCAAATTGGTATGCTGATCATCCACCCTCTAATCATCAGACATACCAAATTGCAGCCCTCTAACCTCATTAGTTTTCATTTTACTTAGGGTTAAAGTTAGCCATAAACGTGCGTCTGGCAACGCTATAGGACAAGCCCCCACCGGCCCGTGGTTAAAGTTTCATGGGCCGCGGCTCATACAGCATTATGCCGAGACCACCTAAAGATAGATCTATTTTCGGTGGCCTTGATTGTACGCTGTAGCGACTGCACAGAAAATTCGAGTGCGCCGAAGAAACTTCGGCGCATTTGTTACTTGTTAGATAATTGTCTTTCACATTCTCATACTCTCTCCCAAAATTTTATAGTTTCTTTATTATTGCCGACATTGTTAAAGGAACGCACTGGTATACATCTACCTGTTTTAATGTTTATTTATCCTCCCTTCGAGTCATTCCAGAATTCCTCTGCATTCAAATATATCTAAA
>NC_089793.1:1327823-1335323 GCF_040412425.1 Macrobrachium rosenbergii | reverse complement strand
TCTCTCTCTCTCTCTCTCTGTAATACATTGAAAAATAAAGCAATACTCTCTCTCTCTCTCTCTCTCTCTCTCTCTCTCTCTCTCTCTCTCTCTCTCTTTTCATTGAAAGTTCATACAATGCGTACCAATTACCTTTTTATTCCTGGACATATATACTTTCTCTCTCTCTCTCTCTCTCTCTCTCTCTCTCTCTCTCTCTCTCTCTCTCTCTCTCTCTCTCCGTGGCCCAGCCTTATATATCAACCACGACGACAGCGGCCGTATTGCAGGCAACACCCTGAGGGCACTCATTGTTTTATCCGGCGCGTGTCTCCCGGACTCGACTTCTGTTGTGGGTTTCCCTTAGGCTGCAGATCCTCTGGGGCTTATGACCTGAGAAGGCCCCCTTCTCCCCCTTCCTCACCCCTCTTCCTCCTTCTTCTCCTTCTTCTTTTCCTTCTTCTTCTTCTTTTCCTTCTTCTTCTTCTTTTCCTTATCCTTCTTCTTTTCCTCCTCCCACCCTTCTTCCCTACTTTACACCCTTCCTTCTTCTTCTTCTCCTCCCCTCTCCTTCATTCCTCTTCTTCCTCCCCCCTCCTTCATCCTTCTCCTTCTCTCCCTTCTCTTCTTCTTCTTCCTTCTCTTCTTCTTCTTCTTCCTCCTCCTCCTCCTCCTCCTCCCTCCTCCTTCCTTCCTTCCTTTTCTTCATCTTCCTTCCCCCCCGCCTCCTCCTCCTCCTCCCTCCCTCCTCCTCCTCCTCCTCCTCCTCCTCCTCCTCCCTCTTCCCTCTTCCTCCTCCTCATCCTTCTCCTCCTCCTCCTCTCTCTTCGTCCTCTTCCTTCCCCCTCCTTTATCCTCCTCCTTCTCTCCCTCCTCCCTCTTCCTTCTCTTCTTCTCCTTCCTCCTCCTCCCGCTCATCTCCCTTCTCCGTTCCTTTCTCCTCCTCCTCCTCCTTCCTCCTCCTCCTCTTCTTCTTCCTCGCCTTCTTGGGGATTGGAATTGGAATCTTCTCCCATGTACGAAACCCGGGAGGGCCACCTTGTTATGAGATGTCCAACGCGTGGAAATTGGGACGTTGACGCTGCACGGGAGCTGGAATTGTCCTTCCAAAACGATTTGGGGAGGATAGGTTTTCCAGGGCCAAATCTACCTTTTATGGTGTTTTTTTTATTTATTTTTTTTTTTTTTGGTCTTCTCCCTTGTTTTCTCTTTTTCGGGGTTTTGGTTCTGGTTTTTCTTTTTTTTATTCCAGGTTTTCGTTTTGTTGAGTTTTCTCAGTTTCTTTTTGGATGATGTTAGATTATCTTGTCATGTGACAAAAGTGTTTTTTTTTTTTTAGTTTTCTGTAAAAGAAAGCTATTGTGCTGGCTTTTTCTGTCCTTCTGCACTTTTTTTCTCTCCGCACTTTTTCTGTCCGCCCTCAGATCTTAAAAACTACTGAGGCTAGAGGGCTGCAAATTGGTATGTTGATCATCCACCCTCCAGTCATCAAACATACCAAATTGCAGCCCTCTAGCCTCACTGGTTTTCATTTTATTTAAGGTTAAAGTTAGTCATAATCGGGCTTCTGGCAACGATAAAGGATATGCCCTCACCGGGCCATGGTTAAAGTGTTATGGGCCGTGGCTTATACAGCATTATACCGAGACCACCAAAAGATAGATCTGTTTACAGTGGCCTCGATTATACGCTGTAGCGACTGTACAGAAAACTCGATTGCGCCGAAGAAACTTCGGCGCATTTTTTACATGTTTTTTTTTCTGTGACTAGTCATTTTCAGGAATACAAATAAATATACATTTCATTTTCATCATCCCAGAATTCAAATATACTCTAATATACTCATAAAAACACTTAACCCTTTCACAACATTAAGTTGATGTTGAATCAAGACTTTTTTTATGCCATACCAGCATTCCCTTTAGCTACTCGTTCTTTATTCCCAGAATTTAATTATACTCGTAAGAATAAAAATACTCACGCCTTTCGAATTGCTTAGAAAATTCCCATCGACATCTGACAAGATCTGATGTGAAAAACAAAATTAAAGCTTTGTTATTTCTCTGCCATAGCAAGCTTATTATTATTATTATTATTATTATTATTATTATTATTATTATTATTATTATTATTATTATTATTATTATCATCATAATTGTGGTGAAGAAATCCTCAGTGATGTAAATGAAAATATATATTACATATATATATATATATATATATATATATATATATATATATATATATATATATATATATATATATATATATATATATATATATATATATATATATTACATTTACACCACTCTGGATTTTAGTGACCCAACCTACTATAAGATTATTATTATTATTATTATTATTATTATTATTGTTGTATTATTATTATTATTATTATTATTATTATTATTATGTTATTATTATTATCCATCAGGCCTTTCGAAGTTCTTCCGAAATTCATGTTCGAAATCCAACAAGATTTGATATAAAGATAATAAAAATAAATCCTTTCTATTCCTACACCCTTTGTCCTGTTTGTATCCGCAGGACCCCGCCGGGGGGGAAATTCATTAGGACCTCGTTTGCTGCGCAGGATCCTTTAAGGAGGGCGGGTTAACTGCCTGTTGATGAAAAGTGTCCTTCTCTCTCTCTCTCTCTCTCTCTCTCTCTCTCTCTCTCTCTCTCTCTCTCTCTCTCTCTTCTCTCTCTCTCTCATATATACAATGTTTTCTCAATGTCTCTCTCTCTCTCTCTCTCTCTCTCTCTCTCTCTCTCTCTCTCTCTCTCTCTCTCATTGAAAGTTTATATAGGGCTTCGTTTTTTTATATTATTGGGCAGGCATATAAACATATATCTCTCTCTCTCTCTCTCTCTCTCTCTCTCTCTCTCTCTCTCTCTCTCTCTCTCTCTCTCTCTCTCTCTCTCTCTCTCTCTGGGAATCAAAGGAGCCAAGGACCAGAAATCGGGTGGATTTTTACCCGGCGGAATTCACGGCTCACCAAAAGTCAGTGTTGGCAAAAATAAATGGAAATTCTCCTCCCGATCTTGAGGTTCGGTTATATATAATTTTTCTATGAAAAAAAATTAATTTCTTTAGGAAGTTGTTATATAAAATTTTTCTATGAAAAAGATTATTTTTATGAATGTTCCGATTCTGAAGTACTGGTTCCGCTCGGCTGAATGGTTTCAGAGGATTTCGTGTCTTGAATTTATTGACAATATTAATTTATTTATCTATTTATTTTTTCTGTCGTTCTTTTTTCTTTCATTCATCCAGTGTATTTATTTGTTTATTTATTTATTTGTATATTTACTTATTTATCTATTTATATATCTGTCTATCTATCTATCTCTTCATTTATCTATTTATTTATTGCCAGGAACATCCACCTTTTGGGCAGGTATCATAATTTTAACCAAATTTCGCTCTCTCTCTGATAGCAAATTCTCAATATCCTTAGGTGATGATTAAAAACAAATTTTAATGGCCATAATATGATTTCTGGCTTCATACAATAAATTATTATGTTGAATGTTACACCATGTTACCAGAGGTTTCAGTCAGTGTGAACGTTGGGTGTATAATGATTTGCCACCTTATTCATTCCATAAACCGTTGGTCCGCTGGTATAGTGGGTAGCGTCGTGGCGTGCCGCTCAGATGTCGGGAGTTCGCGCCTCCCCCTCCCCCCGGGCGATGTAAAATCGCTGGCTCTGTATCTTGATCAGTTATTGCCGCAGTGTGGGGTCTGCGGTGGGAGGTTGAAACCAACATTCTTTGGAAGCTTAAATTTCGAGTCAGTGGCCCCTTTAGTGGGATTGTTCCATGTGAATAGGTTTCATCTATTGAAATAATAATAGTGATAATAATATAATAATAAAAATAATAATAAGTTAGTTCCCTTGTGATAAATATTTTTGGCTGACGGTCGAAAGCTCCTAGGTATATAATTTTTACTGACTCTTGAGCGATATTACATTCATAAGATTATGGAATCCAGTTTTTTTCTTTTAAAATTAATATTATTATCCTTGTTGGTGCTACTACTAAGAGTACTGCTGATATTATCAGTAGGACAAGTAGTAATGCTGATATTGTGTACTGAAGACTTTGAAGAATACCACGTTCTTGAAGACGATTGTAAATTAAGATAATTTCTTGTGTGTAAAACTTGATACAGTGCTAAAAATACAATATACAAGATTTGCACTCAATAAAAAGTCCTATTATTATTAATATTATTATTATTATTATTATTATTATTATTATTATTATTATTATTATTATTATTATTCAGAAACAGCTTCGAACCGAGCTTTCATCGGTGGAAACAGAGCAAGTTTTACCTAAAAACATAATATACCAAAATTTATTATTATTATTATTATTATTATTATTATTATTATTATTATTATTATTATTATTATTATTATTATTATTATTATTATTCAGAAACCTCTTTCGACCGAACTTACATCGGTGCCAACGCTGCAAATTTGTTGTTACCCTGTGGGGCTGCGTCTGACACTTTGATTGCTTGCAGTTGGCTGTGAACTCATCAAAGTCGAGGAAGTTTTAGGTCAGGCACGACGAATAGGTCAAGTAAGGACGAATCCATTAGGTCCCGGAGACACAGGAGACAATATCCTGAGGGATGTGGGTATTGTTTCAATCTATTTTCAGGCAGGATTGATTACTTAAAACATACAAAATTTGTCTCTGAAGGGCAGCTTTATAAACTTGGCTACAGATGTAGTGAAGCATTGGCATGTTGCTTCAGTGGTCGGCCATGATCCACTTGGCTGCAGAGGTAATGAAGCATTGGCATGTTGCTTCAGTGGTCAGTCATTATCCACTTGGCTACAGAGGTAATGAAGCATTGGCATGTTGCTTCATTGGTCAGCCATTATCAACTCAGCTACAGAGGTAATGAAGCATTGGCACGTTGCTTCAGTGGTCAGCCATTACCATGTTGCTTCACTGGTCGGCCATCATCCACTCGGCTACAGAGGTAATGGAGCATGGGCATGTTGCTTCAGCGGTCATTATCCACTCGGCTACAGAGGTAATGGAGCGTTGGCAGGTTGCTTCACTGGTTAGTCATTAACTGACATGTTGCTTCACTGGTCGGCCATCGTCCACTCGGCTACAGAGGTAATGGAGCATGGGCATGTTGCTTCGGCGGTCATTATCCACTCGGCTACAGAGGTAACGAAGCACTGACATGTTGCTTCACTGGTCAGCCATTATCCACTCGGCTACAGAGGCAATGAAGCACTGGCACGTTGCTTCACTGGCCGGCCGTTCATTTCTGGAGAACGGGAAACAAAATTTGCGAAAGTCGATGCTGGAATTCGCTCTCATTACCCCATCCCGGACTACTTGAAAAGGCCTCGGAGGGCCTTCAACTCCGCCGTGAATAGAAACGGGAGTATTGGGAGCACTGCAGATTGCTAACTCCCTCTTCTACGCCCGAGCACCGGCATTGAGAGCAAACACCGGCGATTTAAGCAGGAATAAATTGGTTCTTCTAATTTGCTCCGTCCGCGACAGGCAATTACTCGATTTTTTTGCCATTTCCTAATTCGCCCGTGGAATTAATTAACTGCCTACGGCCGCGCGGAGAATTTCTTTCTTTTTTTTTTTTTTTATTTTCTCTCTTCTAACTTTTGCAGTTTCCTGTGGCCGTTCTCGCCATGTTGCGAAGTGATTTTCGCATCAGAGATGAATTCTTCCGGTTGCGACGTGTTTTTTTTTTTCAGAAACGAATTTCTAATTTATGGATGACGTTCATAAGCCGTTCTCTTTCTTCTTTTTCACTCTTTCTTTTTCATAAATTTGAAGGAAATACATCTCCGTATGAATTAATTCAGATTGTCTCAAATGACTTGATGATTTTGGATAATCAGACGTATGTATGTATGTATGCATGTATGTATAGCCTGTACACATACATACGTCAGACATACCAAATTGAAGCCCTCTAGCCTCGGTAGTTTTTATTTTATGTAAGGTTAAAGTTAGCCATAATCGTGCTTCTGGCAACGATATAGGACAGGCCACCACCGGGCCGTGGTTAAAGTTTCATGGGCCGCGGCCATACAGCGACTCTGAGACCACCGAAGACATCTATTTTCGGTGGCCTTGCTTATACGCTGTACAGAAAACTCGACTGCGCCGAAGAAGCTTCGGCGCATTTTGTACTTGTTTTTATTTAGATAACAGCTTTCTTATGCCATTATCGATGCCTGATATAGTAGAGGAACCTACGACATATTTCAGTAACTCTTTGAATTTACTTGATTGTTTTACTTTTAAAAAAAGTTATAAGTGTAAAGTAGATAAGCTTATCATTAGGAAATTCTAATCTCGTACCCGTTTAATTCGATAACTCGGATCATTCACTATTTAAAATTTTTTTTTTTTTTTGCTTAACACTCTTACAACTGTTAAGGTACATTAATCGAAGCATGTAATTCCCAGAATTCTGCTGCTAGTAATGGAATGGAACTTTCTCTCTCTCTCTCTCTCTCTCTCTCTCTCTCTCTCTCTCTCTCTCTCTCTCTCTCTCTCTCTCTCGCAATTTTCTCCCCCTCAAAACATTCCAGGAACCGGATTGTCGTCACCTAAGCTCTCGCCACGAGAGAGATCCCGTTAGCGCAAGATTCTACAGCTTGGAATTTACACGCATCCATTAGTCACGGGAAAACTTTTAGCCTCAATTGAAAGAGTTTTTCATTTTCGCGAATTCTCTTTTCGTCGATGTTTTGCTTTCCTTCGGAAAGCGAGGTCTGCGCGACTTGAGAGTTTGTTGAGGTTTTATTTGACTGATCTGGAATCGTACTTATGAATAAATTATTATTATTATTATTATTATTATTATTATTATTATTATTATTATTATTATTATTATTATTCAGACACCTCACCCGTCTCGAACTGTCGACTTCACCGCTCAACTCTCCTCGCTGCTGGGAGAAAGGGAGCTGCGGATTTGGTACGATACATGTGCACAAGCGCTACCGGGGTCTAAGCGATGTCAGGCAGGGCAGCCGATCGAGGCTACGGTCCACCCCAACGCCAAATCAAAGTCCTTCAAAAGAAGGCATCGTGCTTACCCCATATAAAAAAAATGGGAAAAAGCAGGTTAAACGAAGAAGAAGAAGATTACTCAGATGATGAAAGCTATTCATATGGAACGAGCCCACCAAAGGGGCCATTGACTTGAAATTCAAGCTTCCAAAGAATATGGCGTTCAGTAGATAGAACTAAGACGAGGTAAAGGGAAATACAGAAATAAGAGACCCAACTTATTAAAAAAAGAAAAAAGAAAATAACAAATTAACAAATGGATAAAAATGAATTAAAATGCGAGTAGAATGGTATTAGGGTACTAATGCATTGCACCTTCGCTTGAACTTCTGAAGTTCCAATTGAACGACTTCCTCTGGGAGGCTGTTCCACAGTCCACAGTCCAACGGTGTGAGGAATATAAAGGACCTCTGGAACTGAGAAGTTCGA
>NC_089793.1:1322823-1325323 GCF_040412425.1 Macrobrachium rosenbergii | reverse complement strand
TTTATATAATATATATATATATACATACATACATACACATAAACTACTTCCATAATAGAACGACTTAGAAAGTGGCAATTTCAAATTGGTATTCTGAAGTTGCTTACCTGTTCTCCAGGCACGTGGAGAGAGATTCCTGAATGCTCTTGGCTGAAGGCACCGGGGTCAGTAGTGACCCACTCAGACTCGACCTGAAAATAAAAAACAAAGAGAGAAGTTATCAGACAAGTTATCACTTACCGGACACAGTGACACGGTTGTCAGTCGTCTCATAACTTCATTTGGTGGTTAAAGGAGTTATGTTGATTTAGGTGTAGAATTTTTCGGACACTCATTTTTGGAAGTGATTGGAAAAAGTATTAAGGTAAATTAAAACGAAAATACAATGTACTGTATAAAATATGTACACTGGCATGAGTAAAACAGTTTTAAATACAATATATATTTTATATACTGTACCTGAATTTTATCAAGTTACGTAAAATTATTATTATTATTATTATTATTATTATTATTATTATTATTATTATTATTATTATTATTATTATTATTATTATTACTCAGGTGGTAGGAAAGATATAGAAGATTGTGGTGGCAGAAAGGAATGTAAGAACAAAAGTGAGGTTAGAGATTTGTATAAATGATAGCATAAGTCTCTAAGGACGGTCTTAATTGAGTTAATTGTCACGTAAACTTAATTACGTTGAAATTTAAATAGAACGGGGAAGGTAATGGATAAAATAAACAAGTAAAAAATGCGCCGAAGTTTCTTCGACGCAATCGAGTTTCTGTACAGCGTATAATCAAGGCCACCGAAAACAGATCTATCTTTCGGCGGTCTCGGTATAACGCTGTATGAACCGCGGCCCATGAAACTTAACCACGGGCCGGTGGTGGCCTATCCTGTATCGTTGCCAGAGGCACTATTATGGCTAACTTTAACCTTAAATAATATAAAAACTACTGAGGCCAGAGGGCTGCAATTTGGTATGTTTGATGATTGGAGGGTGGATGATCAACGTACCAATTCGCAGCCCTCTAACCTCAGTAGTTTTTAAGATCTGAGGGCGGACAGAAAAAGTGCGGACAGAAAAAAGTGCGGACAGAATAAAGTTCGGAAGGACAGACAAAGCCGGCACAATAGTTTTCTTTTACAGAAAACTAAAATCATATGTAGGATCTGAACTCTTATGCTAATGAAAAATCCTATTTCCTATTTAACAAATATTATTCCATACTATTGTTCATAACTTAGGCATGCATTTCCATGAACTCTTTGAAATTGTTCATTTTGTAGTAAGTACTGTATTATAAACTGTCCCGTTGCTTGGCAGCCCCAGGAAGCACAGAGTCCATTTGCACCCACTTGACCTTATTTTAGGGAGGACTGAGTGTCCACCTCCATCATTTTGCCTCTGCTTAGGGGACGCAATCAAATGTCCATTACATCCAGTGAGCTAATATCTACTGCATTTGTTCCTTCGCTCCCTCCTCCCCTCATTAGAATTGCCTGGCTCGTTTTCCAAGGTAGGAGCAAATGGGGTGATTTGTGATTCTCTCTGTGAAGAAGGTTTTATTTTTTTTTTTTTTTTTGTACGTTATAGTTTGAGAGCCGCCTTCTCTGCCTGTCTGTGTGTGAGTGTGTGTCTGTTTGTCTCACTTTACGTATACACAGACGCACAAACATATCCGCACAAAAGAACAATATGAAACCCAGTCTAAATTTGCGTACCTGCCTGTGATTTAAAACTTACTACCATTTAGGCAAAAATTTTGGATCTCTCTTCTCTCCTCTCTCTCTCTCTCTCTCTCTCTCTCTCTCTCTCTCTCTCTCTCTCTCTCTCTCTCTCACACACACAAACACAAACACAAAACAATCCGAAATCTAATCTACTCTAACACACCTGCCTGTATTTCAAGACAGGAGTAACTTCTTCAAATCTCTCTCTCTCTCTCTCTCTCTCTCTCTCTCTCTCTCTCTCTCTCTCTCTCTCTCTCTCATGCTCTCTCTCTCAAGACAGGAGCAAAGACAGAACCTCTCTCTCTCTCTCTCTCTCTCTCTCTCTCTCTCTCTCTCTCAAGACAGGAGCAACTTCTTCAAATCTCTCTACTCTCTCAGAGCACAAGCCAGAAACTTCCTTCCCGCGAAATCGCCTCCGGTAGTATTTCGCGGCGCGAGGTTTATCCAATTTCGCGAGAGGCTGTGTATAGCAGCTTTAGCCCTGCGCGTTTTTCCATCAGACCTCATTTGCGAAATTGGCGCTTCAATTTGCGGGGCCTTTTATGACCTTTGTATTTTTTTGTTTTTATTTCAAATTTCATTTTATGGAAGTAAGAGGTTGGCGGCGCCTTGGGGGAGGGTAATTTTTCGATGGGCGAGTTGAGGTGTTTCTGTTGGGGTAATTTTGGTGGAGTGTCTTTCTTTGGGGGTGGGGGCTTTTGTTTCTAATTTTTTTTGTTTTGTTTGAAGGGTTTAACGTGAGAGGTAATCTTCAATATG
>NC_089793.1:1302823-1317823 GCF_040412425.1 Macrobrachium rosenbergii | reverse complement strand
GTCTACATTCATTTGTTTATTTCTTTCCTTAACGAGAAGTTCAGAGACTGTTTTTAGTTTTAGTTTATATATATATCCTCTTATTGTGTATTTTAAGCTCTTGTGGCTAGACTAATAAGAGAAAAATAAAACAAGCCCAAGACCAAATCGGCAAGGCATTAAAGGCGTTATGAAACGAAATATTTGATGCATGTACTTCTAACGATTGTTTCACAGTACGTTTTCGCTCCTGTTACACCCCTTCAAACTTCTTACTCTCAAATTTCCTTTCAGCGCTGAATGACTTTATACGTCCCAGCGCTTGACCTTCGGCCTAAATTGTATACTCTATCTATCTAGCTATTTCTTCTAAACTGAAAAATAAAACATTGCAATGCTCTAGATAAAAAGAAAAAAGGTCAGATTTTGCCCCCGCCCCCGCCGCCCTCACAAAATGTCATAATAGTGTCAGGTTCGTGACGGTTACGAGACGTGGACATGATGAAATTGGGCGGGGGAAATATTTGGAAAGCGCAATTTGCCTGTACAGCGATCGAGTTTTCGCTCCGGGATGCGTTCCGTATCAACTTTCAGAGGTAATCTTTGCGAGGCGCGTGTTTGGGGATGACGTGGGGTTCGTCCTTTTCCAGTGTCAACCTTTGATTTTGTGTGTGTGTGTGTGTGTGTGTGTGTGTGTGTGTGTGTGTGTGTGTTTCGCAGATCCTAATGATTACGTTGATTGGGGAAAAGGTTTGTTGACAAAGCCCAGTACTGTCTAGCACTTTAGATTCTTTTTTTTTTTTCAGCCAGCTGCCATGTTTACATGTTGAGTTCTTTGCATCTGGAATCTGTTCGTTAAAACCCAATAATGTCTAGTATTATAGATTCTTCCCTGTTGTCTTATATCTGCCGAATATCAGAGATTTTGCCTCAAGAGTCTGTTGGTAAAACCCAGTGCAGTTTAGTACTATAGATTGTTTTTATTCTATTGCTCTAAATCTGTCTAATATTAAATAGATGTTTACACGTTGCGTTCTTTGCATCTAGAATCTGTTAATAAAACCCAGTACAGTCTAGTATTATAGATTCTTTTTGAACCTATTGCCATAGATTTGTCAATATCAAACATGTAGCGTTCTTTGCTGCTATAGTTCCTCGCTGGATGAGCGGGTTCCGTTCTCAACTACCACTCTGTTGGTCGCGAGTCCGAATCTCCGACCGGCCTGTGAAGAAGAAGAGGAATTTGTTTCTGGTGATAGAAATTCATTTCTCGCTATAATGTGGTTCGGATTCCACAGTAAGCTGTAGGTCCCGTTGCTAGGTAACCAATTGGTCTTAGCCACGTAAAAATGAATCTAATCCTTCGGGCCAGCCTAGGAGAGCTGTTAATCAGCTCAGTGGTCTGGTTAAACTAAGATATACTTAACTTTTGCTGCTATAATCCGAATATATCGACAAAGGTCCTTTAGTTAACAAACAGCTGTAAGCTTTTATGATAGCTTACCTCTCTCCTGTTTAATAATCTATATCTAGATATAAATTTCTGTTTTTCCACTCAGATACGAAGAGAACAGTCTTCCAAAAACAGGATTCCCCTCGATGCCAGAGGAGAAAAGCAAATGAAGGTACTTCATTTTCTCCCCTTCAGTTGTATTTCATATTCCCCTCTTCCCCCCTCCATCGCATTTGGCCTATCTTCCTCCTCCCCCTCCCCCTCCCCCTCCCCTTTCTGCCATGGGATTGGCTCTCATCTTCTCCCCTCGTTGACCCACTTACCCAGTAAATGTTGTAAGGTTTATTACTTGGTTATCAGAACAGAATACAGAATTTAGGCCAAAGGCCAAGCACTGGGACCTATGAGGTCAGTGAGCGCTGAAACGTAAATTGACAGTAAGAAGGTTTGAAAAGTGTGACAGTTGTTAGAGAGGGTTAAGGAAAGTAAGATGGAAGAGAGAGAATATGAAAGGAGGTACAGTAAAAAGGAACGAAAGGGGTTGCAGCTGAAGGGTCCGTACTTATCCTGGACTGTTTTGTATTGACGGTGATGATATTGATTGTGCTGGTGATGGTGATGATTGTGCTGGTGAGGTGGTGATGCTGGTGATGGTGATGATGATGATAGTGTGGTGATGATGTGATAGTGATGATGATGTGATGGTGATGATGATGGTAATGGTGATGATGATGATTATTATTATGGTGATGGTGGTGATGATAATGATAATGGTGATGATGATGATAGTGTGGTGATGATGTGATAGTGATGATGATGATGTGATGACGATGATGATGATGATTATGGCGATGGTGGTGATGATGGTGATGACAATGATAATGGTGATAATGATGATGATGGTGGCGATAATGGTGATGGTGATTTTTGCCTTTTTACGTCCTAAGGTTAGGTAGATCTGAGTAGGAGATTTTTTTTAATTGGTCGATATAATTTCACTTTGTGCAGTTAAGTTTAAATTTAAATCAAGTAAATGCCAACTGCAACTCAGTCAACACCGTGGGAATACGTATCTATCTATCTATCTTTCTATCTGTATTTCTATCTACATATATACATATATATATCTATGTATATATATGCATATACATATACGTATACACGTAATCATTCAATAATCCCCCAGAGACGCTTTGGAAATTATTTTTTTTACGTCCAACTCGAAAACATTACTCATTTAGCATGAAATGTCAAAGATTCGATAGAATCACTCCGTCACCAGTGGCCATAGAGAGAGAGAGAGAGGTGGCCGAGGGCAGCTAAATCTATGATTTTCTATAAAAGGATCATAATACCTTTTTAACTCTGTCAATAAAGGGATTTTTGTCTAATTACGCCAGAGTTTTGTCGTAGAAAGAAAACTTTGCATGACGCAGTTATAAAAATACCTTAATGAAATATAAATCAAGCTGCATTTCACAATATACGACCGGGCGCATTGTCCAGCGACGAATTTTTGAGTTTGTACTGCAACTAATAACTGATAATTTTTCTTACTTTCATTTTGTTATGTTTTGTTCATTACGGAAAAGTTCCAGAAGATCGCGGAGTGTTTGTGTCTAATTAAACGTGATTAAGTTTTATTTAAGCGTATTTTTCTGTTATTTTTTCATTATGCATGTCGTCATTGATGTATACTTGTATGGGTAAGATCTGCCGTAAAATGGAAGACTGCAATATCTGCAAAATTATAGAACTGAGAAAAATGGTAGATACTGCAGTTTTCTCTTGCCTTACTGCTGATTTTGCAGATACTGCAAATGGGACCCCCCTAAATACTTGTGGAAGCATTGACGAATCATTCTGATTTGACCGCTCTCTCTCTCTCTCTCTCTCTCTCTCTCTCTCTCTCTCTCTCTCTCTCTCTCTCTCTCTGAGCTAATATAGCATCGAACGGAAAAAAATAACTTCCGCGTAAGTGATACGGCCCTTAAAAATGTCTCTTTGTAAAAATGAGTTAGTTTTAAGATATTTATTGCCCTCTCTATCAGTGATAGAAGACTTTGCTAGATAAGGGAACCAATTTATTGTAACGTAGGTTATATGTGTATGTGTATTTGCAAATATATTGCTTACTTTTAAGAGTCTCTCTCTCTCTCTCTCTCTCTCTCTCTCTCTCTCTCTCTCTCTCTCTCTCTCTCTCTCTCTCTCTCTCTCTCTCTCTCTCTCTCTCTCGTCGAGAAGTATTGGTGGAATGTGTCCCTATAAATTTTCTTGTTATGCTCAGATATTTATGCCTTTGTACCTTATTTATATGTGTGTGCGTGTGTGTTTGCAAGCAAGCAAGCAAGCGACGGGCTTGTTTTTAGTAGCTTCTATATTCTCTCTCTCTCTCTCTCTCTCTCTCTCTGAGAAATATTGGTTTCATCTGTCTCAATGAATTTTATTTTCGTGCTGAGATGTTTATCTTTGTACAAGTGTGCGTGTTTGTGTGTGTGTGTGTGTGTGTGTTTGCAAGCAACTGGCTTATATTTAATAGTTTCTGTGCTCTCTCTCTCTCTCTCTCTCTCTCTCTCTCTCTCTCTCTCTCGAAAAATATCGGTGGAATGCGTCCCTATTAATTTTCTTGTTCTGCTGAGATGTTTATGCCTGTTTCAAGTTTGCACATAATAATGTTTCCTAATGTAACGCCTAGTAGTGTATATTTGTCGTGCTTATTTCCGAATGTACTCTGCGTTCTGATATTTACTGAATGTTTTTTTGGGTGTGGGAGGTCTGCTTGGGTTATTTTACTTTATTTTTTTTTTCACCCTTTCCTCTGCTGTTTGAATAGCTGTAAATATTCAAGATTTGTGAGAATCTCTCTCTCTCTCTCTCTCTCTCTCTCTCTCTCTCTCTCTCTCTCTCTCTCTCTCTCTCTCTCTCTCTCTCGTGGGTGTTTGAGCGCACATTTGTAGAGTACGCCCCAAAAACTATATTTTTTTACTTCATAGGTCGATCCACTTGAGCAAGAGCCCGTGCTAGCAAAAGGGTGACGTACTCTCAAACAAGAACACTGTGTGGAGAGAGAGAGAGAGAAGAGAGAGAGAGAGAGAGAGAGAGAGAGAGAGAGAGAGAATTTTAGTTTTCTGTAAAAGAAACTATCGTGCCGGCTTTGTCTGTCCGTCCAGATTTTATTCTGTCCGCACTTATTCTGTCCGCCCTCAGATCTTAAAAACTACTGAGGCTAGATTGTTACAAATTGGTACATTGACCATCCACCCTCCAATCATCAAGCATGCCAAATTGCAGCCCTCTAGCCCCAGTAGTTTTTATTTTATTTTAGATTAAAGTTAGCCATAATCGTGCATCTGGCAGCGATATAGGATAGGCCACCACCGGGCCGTGGTTAAAGATTCATGAGCCGCGGCTCATGCAGCATTATACCGAGACCACCGAAAGATAGATCTATTTGCGGTGACCTTGATTATACGCTGTAGCGGCTCTACAGAAAACTCGATTGCATTTTTTACTTTTTTTTGTATTTCTTTTTTTTTGTATTTCCTTATTCGAATTTTATTTTCTTACTTGATATTTAGTAAATGCTATAACAGTATTCTCAATAGCAAGTGCCACGGCACTAATTATTTAGTTAAATTTTTTGGTATTTCCTTCTTGAATTTTCTCTTAGTTGATAATTCTGATGTAGAAAATCATGACAGTATATTTGTGTATATTTTCTGTTGACACACTTTTACAGTCTTAAAAAAATAGTTTTCATGTGGAAATACCCCAGTCGACTCCATTTTTACGTGGTTAATAATAAAAAGTTTTTTCATATTTCCATATTTGAATTTTTCTTACTTCATAATTTGACGTAGAAAAACCATGACAGAATGTAATTAGGTATATTTGCTCTCGACATATGCTCTTATAATATGTTTTTTCACTTTCATTAAAAAAAATGCCCCATCGTGGGTTTTCCTTTGTGCGTGATTAATAATAAAGAAATATCTCCCACGGAGCTTTATATATAAATTCCAAGTAATCTATTTTCCATGAAGTCCCCCCGAGTTTTATATTCCGCTTAATCCATTCCCCATAATTTATTCCATTTCTTCTTTGTCTCCTTCCGACTCGGAGACACCTCCGTGTCGCGAGCTGATCTCCGCCGGAAGTTGTCGTGTTTCTTTGTATTATTTCTTTGTATTATTCCTTTGTAATTCTTTGTAATTCTTTGTAATTCTTTGTAATTTATTTTCTTGTTCCCTGTCACCTTCATCTCGTCGTGTTTCTTTGTGTTATTTCTTTGTCTTTCTTTCTAATTCTTTGCATTCTCTGCGTTTCTTTGTATTGTTTGTTTGTAATTCTTTGTAATTCTCTGTATTTATTTGTTCTTCCCTATCCCTTCATCTCGTCGTATTTCTTTGTATTATTTCTTTGTAATTCTCTGTATTTCTCTGTATTATTTCTTTGTATTTCTCTGCATTTCTTTTTTTGTTCTCTATCACCTTCAGCTCGTCGTATTTCTTTGTGTTATTTCTTTGTAATTCTCTGTATTTCTTTGTTTGTTCTCTATCACCTTCAGCTCGTCGTATTTCTTTGTATTATTTCTTTGTAATTCTTTGTAATTTTCTGTATTTCTTTTGTTTGTTCTCTATCACCTTCCATCGGGAGACGACACTTCCCTTCAACACCACTTCCGTTTCCGCCCTCAGATAAACCCTCTTTTCTCTTGACAGCTTTCTTTTAACCCTCTTTTTTTCTTTTAGCTCCGCTCTCTTAACCATCTTTTTCTTATAACTCCTTTCTTGTAACCATCTTTTTGTTTTAACTCTGTTCTCTTAGCCATCTTTTTCTTTTAACTCCGTTCTCTTAACCGTCTGTGTCTTTTAACTAATTTCTCTTAACCATCATTTTTCTTTTAACTCCCTTCTCTTAACTGTCTTTTTCTTTTAACTCCGTTCTCTTAACCGGTTTCTTTTAACACCCTTTCTTTTGATTCTTTTTCTATTAACCAATTCTCTTAACGGTTTGTATAATTACCCCTTTCATTTAACCATTTTTCTCCTGGCCCTTTCACTTTAACCACTTTCTTTTAACCCCTTTCTTTCAACATTTTTTTAACCCATTTCTCTTGACCCATTTCATTTAACATTTTTTTCTGTTAACCCTCTTTCTCTTAACCTTTTTTTCTGCTAACTCCCTTTCCTTTAACCCTTTTTCTATTAACCGTCTTTCTTTTAACCATTTATTCTGTTAGCCCTTTCTATTAACCCTTTTTCTGTTAGCCCATTTCTATTAACTTTCTTCTGTTGACTCCTTTTTTAACCCTTTTTCTGTTAGCCCCCTTTCTATTAACCCTTTTTCCTTTAGCCCCCTTTCTTTTACCCATCTCTTTCCCCTCGTCTTTCCGCCCGGGCAACATTTCTATGGGATATTTCCGATGGCAGGAGATGTCATTGTCTCTCTCTTTTTTCTATCTCACCTGAAAAAGAGACCCGAGAGAGAGAGAGAAGAGAGAGAGAGAGAGAGAGAGAGAGAGAGAGAATGTCACACTTATCTAATAACAGCCGACGGTAAACACAAGAAGGCAGGATGGTCAAAACAATCTCGTATTTCGGGTGAGGGGTCCTATATATATATATATATATATATATATATATATATATATATATATATATATATATATATATATATATATATATATATATAATATTATGCACTATTGTATATACATATATATACAGTATATGTGTGTGTATGTATATTTATGTGGTGTGTATTCCTGTTTTTCATCGAATATCCCGTTGGTCCAGTGAATGTCATACACATAAAACTATTTTATGGGACTTATCGTAAACAAAACACTTTTAGTCTGCATCCTGTACCTGCCAGGAAGTGGAGCCTTCTTTCTGCTCAAAGGAACCATAAATTTCCCTTTATTTTTTTTCCTCGTTTGTTTTTGTTCAAGATATGATGATTCATTCTCTTCCCCTTGATAATTTTTTTCTGAGTGGCTGTTAAAATTTTCTGCGAAAAAGAACAAACTAGTAAACAGTGCGCCGAAGTTTCTTCGGCGCTATCAGAGTTCTGTACAGCCGCGCTTCCTCCGTATGATCAAGGCGTCACCGAAAATAGATCCCCCTTTCGGTGGTCTCGGTATGATGCTGTGAGCCGCGGCCCGTGAACTTAACCCACCGCCCGCGGTGGCATGGCGTATATGGTTGTAGGAGCACGATTATGGTTAATTTTAACCTTAAAATCAAAATTGAGGCTGAGAGCCGCAATTTTGGTATGTTTGATGATTGGAGGGTGGATGATCAACATACCAATTTGCAGCCCTCTAGCCTCAGCGGTTTTTAAGATCTGAGGGCGGACAGAAAAAGTGCGGACAGGAAAAGTGCGGACGGGAAAAAGTGCGGACGGACAGACAAAGCCGGCACAATAGTATTCTTCGACAGAATACTAAAACGGACTGACCGTGAAGGATGACGTTAGTGATGAATATTGAACCTGCCTTAAATTACATGATGTTATCTTCTTGTATCACGCTGTAATATTTAATTAAAGCAGTGGAAGGAGAATTTTACTCCTGAAATTCAATAAGGGGGAAATTCTAAGGAAATTCTGTGAAGGGAGAAGGTTATTAATACAATATTTAATTTTCCTTTTTTTTTTTTTTACTGTTTAATCTCTCGTCGCTCCTTTTCCATCCAGTCTCTCCTCACCGTTCCGGGGGGAGAGAGAGAAAGAGAGAGAGAGAGAGAGAGAGAGAGAGAGAGAGAGAGGAGAGAGATGAATCCTTATGGAAGTGTTTTCATTTCCAGAAGAGCCAAAATGGAGAGAGAGAGAGAGAGAGAGAGAGAGAGAGAGAGAGAGAGAGAGAGAGAGAGAGAGATGAATCCGTATGAAGTCTGTTTTCATTTCCATAAGAGTAAAAAGAATGGAAAGAGAGAGAGAGAGAGAGAGAGAGAGAGAGAGAGAGAGAGAGAGAGAGAGAGAGAGAGATATAATTCCTGGACCAGTCAATTTTCATTTCAAGGAGAACAAATGAAAAGAAGAACGAGAGAGAGAAAGAGAGAGAGAGAGAGAGAGAGAGAGAGAGAGAGAGAGAGAGAGAGAGAGCGAAAGGTATATCCTTAAGAGAAAGCTTTTGTATGGACACACTTTATCACCCTGATATGCAGTCACTCCCTTTTAACTTGAATCCCTTGACATTCGTGGAAGCAAATAATAATAATAATAATAATAATAATAATAATAAATAAATAAAAAGAGAGACCTTGGTTGGTTCTCCTCAATGCCCCTTCAAATGTTCAACATTATCATCCTCCTTTGTGCACTCAGTTTCCCTTCCCCCTTTCCCCTCCTCCTCCTCCCCTCCCCTCCCCTCTCCCCCTCCTCTCCCCTCCCTCCCTCTTCCCATCCCCTCCCCTTATTTTTGAAAGGTTTATGCTCCCCCGTCAGACGAGAAATGCGTTGCCATACATTGAAGTCTTACCTCTCTCTCTCTCTCTCTCTCTCTCTCTCTCTCTCTCTCTCTCTCTCTCTCTCTCTCTCTCTCTCTCTCGCTTTTCAAGGATTACCTGCGTCCCCCTGATAGAGGTTTTTCCTCTTTCTTATCAGCGTTCAGGAGCGTAATCTTTTGTGTGTTATATTCCGGACTAACACGGAAAGGTCCGTGCTTGATGTGTGTGTGTATGGTAGATAAGGGTCACAAAGAGAGAGAGAGAGAGAGAGATCCTTAAAGTGTCTGTATTCATGTTTAGAAGAACCAAAGGAGTAGAGAGAGAGAGAGAGAGAGAGAGAGAGAGAGAGAGAGAGAGAGAGAGAGAGAGAGAGAGAGAGAAATCCTTGAGATGTCTGTATTCATTTTTAGAAAAGCCAAAGGAATAGAGAGAGAGAGAGAGAGAGAGAGAGAGAGAGAGAGAGAGAGAGAGAGAGAGAAAGAGAAACTCCTTCATTTTTAGATGTTAGTATTCATTTTTTCTACAAAGCCAAAGGAATAGAGGAGAGAGAGAGAGAGAGAGAGAGAGAGAGAGAGAGAGAGAGAGAGAGAGAGAGGACCAAATACATAAGTTATGACAGTGCCCGAGTCATAAAAAGGGGGTGGGGTTTGGGGAGAGTTGGAGATAGGGGGTCAGCGAACGAGATAAGGAAGTATAAGTTTAGTAAGAATCCTTCCAAGACGATGGACTTTTATTTACCACTTGAAAGGGAGAGCTTAGACTGCAGGTTCTATTTAAGACTGACCAGTAGCCTGATGTGAGGACCGTCTCTCCAGAGAGAGAGAGAGAGAGAGAGATAAAGAAATTCTTAAGATTTTTTTTCCATTTGAAAGGTAACTGGTGTCCAGTATCAAAGGTATTCTTTCTATTTACCTCGGGACTCTGTTCCTTTCCTTTTAATATTTTATTTGTTGATAATCGTAACTTCATTGTGATTATGGGAGTATGATATTTCCCAAAGATAGCTAATTGCTGTCCAGCATCAAAGAATTTCTTCCAATTTATTTTGAGGCTTTATTCCTTCCATTTAGTACTACGTTTGTTGATATCCATAACTTCATTCGGAATATGACCGTCTAGCCCTAATATTTCCTAAAGATAGATAACTGCTGTCCAGTATCAACCTTCCTATTTACTTCGAGACATTGTTCCTTCATTTTCGTATAATGTCTGTTGGTAATCGTAACTTCATTAAGATCATGGCCGTCCAGGTCTAAAACATTTCAAGTCGCCGCAGCACCAAGGTAATGGTCTTACTCGGCAACTCGAGATTATAAGACCGTAAAGTTCCCCTGGAAGGAAAAAAATTGACGCGGGAGTAACATTCTGAAGTATTTGCCCTGGTCGTAAAAATACGCTTCGCTAACTTCTCCTCGGCGTAGCTTACCAAGTTCCAACGCCTTCCCTCCCGCCTACAGGAGTCAATATTCCGAAACTTTGGGCCGTTTAGCCCGCTTTTACGGCTTTCGTAGGGGGTACTTTAGGTATAAGCTGAATAAACCGTGGCGTTTATTGATTTATTATGATTTTTTTTTTTTTTTTTTTTCGGAGGTGGATAGCAATGGAGGGTTTGACCTACTTGTTGATGGGTTGTTTTTTAGTAAGAACTAATCGGTGATAGACGTTACTGTTAATTATCTGATACTTTTTGTCCGTGGATAAGTCGAATATCTTCATAAATTTTAATGGCAATACACTGATATACTCCCTACTTAAGGTTTTATGCAGCGTTCCTTCGGCCCCTGGCTGTCACCCCTTTCATTCCTCTTACTGTACCTCCGTTCATATTCTCTTTCTTCCGTCTTACTTTCCACGTTCTGCTAACAATTGTTTCATTGTACAGCTGTGAGGTTTTCCTCCTGTTACACCTTTCAAACCTTTTATTTTCACCAAATAAAACTGTATTGTAGCTTTGTCTGTCCGTCCATCTTTTTCTGTCCGCCCTCATATCTTAAAAACTACAGAGGCTAGGGCTGCAAATTGAGTATGTTGATCATCCACCCTCAATCATCAAACACCCAGTTAGCCCCTCTAACCTCAATCAGTTTTATTCTATTCAAAGTTAAAGTTAGCCATAATAGTGCTTCTGGCAACGATATAGGCCAGGCCACCACCGGGCCATGGTAAAAATTTCGTGGGCCGCGGCTCATACCGCATTATGCCGAGACCACCGAAAGATAGATCTATTTTCGGTGGCCTTGATTATACGCTGTCCAGAAAACTCGATTGCGCCGAAGAAATTTCGGTGCGTTGTCTACTAGTTTACTCTCAATTTCCATTTCAGCTATGAATGACTTCTTCACAGTAGTTCCCGGTGACTGGCCTTTGGCATAAATTTTATATTCCATTCCATTCCAGTATATCGAGATATCTTTAAGAATGTATAATGAAACAGACTTTTAAAAGTTTAGTGACTTTCGCGAAATAGTTTTCAATAGCCTGACAACCCTTTAAACTTTTCACTGGCGGTTACGAAATACTTTTCAATAACTGAACAACCCATCAAACCGTTCACATGATAATTAACTAGTGGAATAAAAAAAAATTGAATGAAAAACAATATTGAAAAATAAAAGATCATGCAATTATTCATAATTCTGTTTACATGACAACTGTGCGACATTCCCGAACAAAAGATTATTCAGTTCAAAATTGTCCGCGTGCGACATTCCCGAAAACAGAAAGTGGCCCGCCCGATTTTCGCCGGTTAATGAGAACAACGGCAAATCATTGGAAATCCCCAGCGAACCGACGTTGCTTATTCCGAAAGCAATCTGCGGCGCAAAGAGCGCGGAAAATCCCCTAATGCGAAATCGAAATTCGACCTCGGGATTATGGGAGAGAGAAAAAAAAAAAAAGCAGACAGCGATATGACGGAAATCGGTCCATTTGACCGAAAACCCGTCGTATCGCGAAGCGACGCAACAAAAGGCCCGGTATGCCGTGCCCCGGGAAATTCTAGAGACGGGCGTTTGAACCCGGGGAAAACGCTTTTTGGGGTTTTTAGGAGGGGACATTTCGCCCGTGGAACAAAGCCTTCAATCGCGAAATCAAATACCGATATATTGAACTCAAATAAAGGCAGATGGCGTACGTGTTTCCCGGCCGAGGAGAGCATTGATGAATTGCTGTTATTATTCGGCCGCGTTATCATATATATACCCCGAATTCAGATCAGCTGATTCCTCCATAGAGTCTTTCTCTCTCTCTCTCTCTCTCTCTCTCTCTCTCTCTCTCTCTCTCTCTCTCTCTCTCTTAATCTTGTTCCGTGATTCTAATCCTTTCATTGTATCCTTATTAATTTTCATTTCGTTTTCTCTCTCTCTCTCTCTCTCTCTCTCTCTCTCTCTCTCTCTCTCTCTCTCTCTCTCTCTCTCTCTTGTTTCGTGATTCTAATCCTTTTCATTCTACGGTTGTTAATTCCTCTCTCTCTCTCTCTCTCTCTCTCTCTCTCTCTCTCTCTCTCTCTCTCTCTCTCTCTCTCTCTTCTGTTTCATTAATCCTTTTCACTCTATAGTTGTTAATTCCTCTCTCTCTCTCTCTCTCTCTCTCTCTCTCTCTCTCTCTCTCTCTCTCTCTCTCTCTCTCTCTCTCTCTCTCTCTCTCCCCTGTTCGGTAATTCTAATACTTTCCTTTTTACCCTTGTTGATGTCCATTTCGTCCTCTCTCTCTCTCTCTCTCTCTCTCTCTCTCTCTCTCTCTCTCTCTCTCTCTCTCTCTCTCTCTCTCTCTCTCTGCTTCGTAATTTTAATCCATTACCTCTATAGTTGTTAAATTCTCTCTCTCTCTCTCTCTCTCTCTCTCTCTCTCTCTCTCTCTCTCTCTCTCTCTCTCTCTCTCTCTCTCTTCTCCTTTTCGCTGAATCAAAGTTATTTTAACCGAGGTGATTCCTGTCAAACCAAATTACCCCCAGAGGCAACAATACAGTACTAACCGACGGGAGTACACACAGTGCAGCGGTTCCTCCAAAGCGGAGGATTTGGGCAGTGCCTGATTTAAGACAAACTTGGCCCACCCAGCACCGCTAGCGGTAGCTGGAACTCTGAAAACCAAAATCAATTGCTTTGAGGTGCAACGCGGCGTTAAATCAGATTAGAACCTTACCTGGTTGTTTACCTTCTTCAGGCTTGCCTTTTTTTTTGGGGGCGGGGGTTGGGGTTTGCTTCCTGTTTCTTATGGTCAGGTTTATGGGTGTTGCCTTTGCTCTTAATTTGATTTGTTTTCTGTTCCCATTTTTTTTTTTAGGAAAAGAAACAAAATCCTTTAATAAAGACAATAGTTCAAGCGCATTCTAGTTCTTTCATGAGGATGGTTGCACTAAATCGCATTAAGAGGTTT
Organism: Macrobrachium rosenbergii; assembly: GCF_040412425.1. NCBI lineage: Eukaryota > Metazoa > Arthropoda > Malacostraca > Decapoda > Palaemonidae > Macrobrachium > Macrobrachium rosenbergii. The sequence continues at coordinate 1,304,563 of NC_089793.1, read as the reverse complement.
TCTTATTTCTTTCTACTTAATCTTAATCTGAACAAATAAATTATATTTGTTAAAGATGTTCTCACTCATGAACATGTTTGTATTAAAAAATGGCGTTCCCAGTCGTAATTGTTTCAGTTACTGGTAGAAACTCATAAGCTGTCTGGTGCTTCCTGGATTAGTTTGCATCCCATAAATATATATTATATATATATATATATATATATATATATATATATATATATATATATATATATAATATATATATATATATATATATATATTTATATGTGTGTGTACGTATTCATAGAATGAATAATTCCTCCACAGTTTAAGCTTTTGAACAAGATGTCTGATACGAACTCAGTTCATATTAGCACTGTTCCTAATCCATTTAACAGCTTTGGTCAGAAATCTTTTTATCAGCAAAAAAAAAAGTAGTAAAAAATAATAATGAAGGAAAAAAATAGTTGTGAGTGTGCGTGTGTGCAGGCGTTTGTGTGGGTGTATATGTGGAGAACAGTGCTGTCGGAATTCAGAATAAAAAGCTTAAATAATCTCGTTCCGAGACAATAATGGAACGTAATCATGAAGTTTGTGCCCTCTCTGGCTCTTCTCCGCTACTCTCTTCTTTAATTGAGTTCACGGCAACTTTAATTTCACTCCCTGGAAAGTTGAAATATCTTTTCATTTCTTTCACAGAAGGAGGATAAAAAGAAGGAATGATCTATTTTCATGGAAGTCTGAAAAATATATCAAGGTACCAGTCTTTGAATTTTGTTTGTCTGTGCTGTGAAAAGAGCAAAAAAATCTATGAAACAAAGTATCATAAATTGATTTTCAGACAGTCTATTTTCCCCATTTCTGTCCTTCAGACGGTATATTTTCCCCATTTCCGTCCTTCAGACAGTCTATTTTCCCCTTTTCCGTCCTTCAGACAGTCTATTTTCCCCATTTCATCGTCTCAATTCTGACAGTCTAATTTCCCCATTTCCATTTCTTTCAGACAGTGTATTTTCCCTAGACAGTCTATTTTCCGCCCATCAGACATTCTGTTTCCCTCAGATTTCTATTTTCCACATCCCCATCAGACAGTCTATTTTTCCGTCCCTCAGATTTCCGTCCCCCATCAGACAGTCTATTTTCCCAATGTCCGTCCCTCAGACAGTCTATTTTCCACATTTCCGCCCATCAGACAGTCTATTTTCCACATTTCCGCCCATCAGACAGTCTATTTTCCCCATTTCCGTCCCTCAGACAGTCTATTTTCCACATTTCCGCCCATCAGACAGTCTATTTTCCCCATTTCCATCTTTCGGACAGTCTATTTTCCCCATTTCCGTCCCTCAGACAGTCTATTTTCCCCATTTCCGTCCCTCAGACAGTCTATTTTCCACATTTCCGTCCATCAGACAGTCTATTTTCCCTTCCATCTTTCGGACAGTCTATTTTCCCCATTTCAAACCCTCAGACAGTCTATTTTCCCCCATTTCCGTCCCTCAGACAGTCTATTTTCCCATTTCCAAATCCCTCAGACAGTCTATTTTCCCATTTCCGTCCCTCAGACAGTCTATTTTCCACATTTCACATCAGACAGTTTTTTCCCCATTTCCATCAGAGAGTCTATTTCATCCTCCCTCAGACAGTCTATTTTCCACCCCATCCGTCCCTCAGACAGTCTATTTTCCCCTTTCTGTCCATCAGACCAGTCTATTTTCCACATTTCGCCCATCAGACAGTCTATTTTCCCCATTTCCATCT
>NC_089793.1:1277823-1297823 GCF_040412425.1 Macrobrachium rosenbergii | reverse complement strand
CGCCATATTCTTCGGAAGCTTGAATTTCAAGTCAGTGGTCCCTTTGGTGGGCTTGTTCCATAAGAATAAGGTTAATTTTCTGAATAATAATAATAATAATAATAATAATAATAATAATAATAATATTAGTATGCAAATGAATTGTTATTCTTCCCACCCTGTCTTTTGAAGTCCGGCTGTTATAGTAGTGTGAATTTTTCGTTGGTTTAGAGGACATCGATTTAGTATTTTTACCACTTGTGACCAACACGACGAAAGACAATTTACTCTGAACTGAACTGAATTGAATATAGAATTTAGGCCAAAGGCCAAGCACTGGGACCTGTGAGGTCATTCAGCGCTGAAACGTAAATTGACAGTCAAAGTTTGAAAGTGCAACTGTGTAACAGGAGGAGAACCTCAAAGCAGTTGCACTATGAATCAAGTGTTAGGAGAGGGTAAAGGAAAGTAAGATGGAAGGAAGGGGTTATGAAAGGAGGTACAGTAAAAGGAACGAAAAAGGTTGTAGCTAGAGGCCGAAGGCACGCTGCAAATAACCGTAAGTAATGCCTACAGTGCACCGCATGAGGTGCGCTGACAGCACTAACCCCCCCCCAACAAGGGGGACAATTTACTCTGGAAATATTGCAAGACTCTGGCGTTGTTTTGCAGAGGCAAGAAACAGCTGTTTTTGTGTCCCAATTTTTATCTCTGTCTGTATTCCAATGAGTGGAGCTTACATTGCTTCCAATCATTCCCGGCAAAAACTCACTGGTAATTAAGTGACATCTATACCATTCCAAGAATTCCTAGATTAGCAATCAACCCTGATACAAGAAAACTCGAAAACAGCCCAGAGGAAGACTTTTGAAACCGACGATCGTAATTGAGGCGAGAATTAAAATGAGAAAGTCTTCGTATCCTGTGCCTTTCAAGTTTATTATTAGTTCTAATTAAACCTGTTTTTTTTCAAAAGGGTCCTCGTCACTTGCTATATGAAGTCGCCTTCATTGAGATCAGTTCGTTTCGGGAAAGTCACTGAAATTAGACCCGGAACTTTTGTGACGTTCGGGGCTCCGTGAGATGGCGAGAAGGTGTATTGGTGAGGCGATGATTCTTGATAACTGACTGCTTGTTAGGTTGGTGCCAAACTTTTGATTGCTGTTGTTGTTTTTTTGATTGGTTTCTCGTCATGTTATGAACTCTCTCTCTCTCTCTCTCTCTCTCTCTCTCTCTCTCTCTCTCTCTCTCTCTCTCTCTCTCTCTCTATATATATATATATATATATATATATATATATATATATATATATATATATATATAAACAAAAGTCATTCCCTTATTTATATATTCATCACGTTCCATATTTTCGTGGTTCAGTTATATATATATATATATATATATATATATATATATATATATATATATATATATATATATATATATATATATATATGTATAATATCCCAATTCATTGCCACTTTCTGTTACCAACCCCAACCATCTTCCGTCGATCGCATTCTTCCCAGGCACCTATTTAAGGATGAGGTTGCAAGCCTTGCACCCTTTCCCCTAAACTCCTAGCCTTCTCTGATACCCATTCGGATGTGACAGGTCAGGGCACTGGGCACCACCATTCTTTAAAATGCCAGTGCAAGCACACCGCCCCACCACCGACTATTCGAACCCACATCACCTCGTACACAAAAGCGGTCCGCGTTATACAGTCCGTTGTAAATCTAGTACTTGATAACTGGCGCGTGATATTATTCACTTTTTACGCATCTTGCCGTGAAAAATGGACTCGCGGGATTTAATTTATGGCCCCCCAACACACAATTTACTACTACTGCTGCCCGCACAGAATCGGAGAGAGAGGAAAACGCGGGTGCAAAAATAATAATTGTGTCTCGGAATGGTACACATTTCCGGGCCATTTTTCTTCTGAAGCGATTCCTGCGACGTTTCTTCGGCCCGAATCAAATATTGCGCTTCAGGATTGTAACAACAATAATTCTTCGCAATGCAAAAAGGAATTAATCCAAATAATAAAAGATTTGCCAAATATTGCACTTCAGGATCGTAACAACTTATAATTCTTCGCAATGCAAAAAAAGAATTATCCAAATAAGAAAAGATTTGCCAAATATTACACTTCAGGACTGTAGCAACAATAATTCTTTTGCAGTGCAAAAAAAGAATTAATCCAAATAATAAAAGATTTGCCAAATATTACACTTCAGGATCGTAACAACAATCATTCTTCGCAATGCAAAAAGAATTAATCCAAATAATAAAAGATTTGCCAAATATTGCACTTCAGGATCGTAACAATAATAATTCTTCGCAATGCAAAAAGGAATTAATCCAAATAATAAAAGATTTGCCAAATGTTGCACTTCAGAATCGTAACAACTTATAATTCTTTGCAATGTAAAAAGGAATTAATCCAAATAATAAAAGATTTGCCAAATATTACACTTCAGGACTGTAGCAACAATAATTCTTTTGCAGTCCAAAAAAAGAATTAATCCAAATAATAAAAGATTTGCCAAATATTACACTTCAGGATCGTAACAACAATCATTCTTCGCAATGCAAAAAGAATTAATCCAAATAATAAAAGATTTGCCAAATATTGCACTTCAGGATCGTAACAACTTATAATTCTTCGCAATGCAAAAAGGAATTAATCCAAATAATAAAAGATTTGCCAAATATTGCACTTCAGGATCGTAACAACAATCATTCTTCGCAATGCAAAAAGAAATAATCCAAATAATAAAAGATTTGCCAAATATTGCACTTCAGGATCGTAACAACAATCATTCTCTGCAATGCAAAAGAATTAATCCAAATAATAAAAGATTTGCCAAATAATGCACTTCAGGATCGTAACAATAATAATTTTTCGCAATGCAAAAAGGAATTAATCCAAATAATAAAAGATTTGCCAAATACTGCACTTCAGGATCGTAACAATAATAATTCTTCGTAATGGAAAAAAGAATTAATCCAAATATTAAAAGATTTCCGGTTATTGAAAGTACGGACATACAAACAGACCATGACACATGCTATTAGAACCTCAAAGGTTTAAGCGAGGATGCAGTTCACCTTGTATTTTAATAATTTATTTAGATTTTTATTTATATATCCATTAATTCATTGATTTAACTGATATCTCTTTCTTTATTTACTATTACCTTCTGCAACTTCTTCCAAATGAACACCAGATTTTTAAGAAGCTTGAATTTCAAGTCATTGATTCCTGTGGGGTATATCTTCTGATCTTCTGAGTAATAATAATAATAATAATAATAATAATAATAATAATAATAATAATAATAATAATGAAATTTAGTTTTCGTATTTTCTAGTATTAAGGGAATGGTGAAGTACGGTTCTGCATTTTTAAGGAGGCATCTATTGTTATATTAATGTTGTAAGAATAATTTGTTTAGTATATTTAATGCATGTTATTAATTTTAATGTAACACGACGCAAGAATTCTTTACCTCTTTTTCTGACAAAGCATACTCGCCCCATAAAGTGCTATTCTTCAACACATCCCCTAGTAAAGGGGACGCGGTGTTCTTTTTGAATTTTTCATGATTTTTAGGGGTCTCTCTCTCTCTCTCTCTCTCTCTCTCTCTCTCTCTCTCTCTCTCTCTCTCTCCTCAATATTTATCTTCCTCCTTCCCTCCTCCTCCTCCTTTTCCTCTTCTTTCTTCTTTCTTCTTTTCTTCTTTCTTCTTCTTCTTCTTCTTTCTTCTTCTTCTTTCTTCTTCTTCATTCTAGCAAAGGGGCGCTGTGTCATTTTTTGAATTTTTCAAGATTATTGTAAGCAGTCCTTTTTCTCTGTCTCTCTCTTCTCTCTGTCTCTCTCTCTCTCTCTCTCTCTCTCGTCCTATTTCTGTCGTTCCTCCTCCTCCCTCCTCCTCCTTTTGTTCTTCATCTTCTTCTTCATCTTCTTCTACTTCTTCTGTGCCACAGAAATAAAAATTTTTATGGGCCTCTCTCTCTCTCTCTCTCTCTCTCTCTCTCTCTCTCTCTCTCTCTCTCTCTCTCTCTCTCGTTCCTCCTCCTTCTTCTTCTTCTCTTCCTCTTATTCTGTGCCACAGAAATTAAAAAGCACAGCAGAGATCATTTGTAAAAAAAATCCTCTGATTTATTGATTTTCGCTCCTTCTTGCTTTTCAATAAATTCCTTTTTTTTAAATTTTTTTTTTATATATTTCAGTCTGCCTTTCAGTACTTCAGCTGAAGCTTCCATTTGGCGAATAGCTACGCTTCAGCTTCGCTGCCTCACAGCCGTAGAATTTACTTTTCAGTCAGTGTGTTTATTTATTTTTTTTTTCCATCTCTGATGTTTTACGCTTTGATGTTTGCTATGTGCTCTTGAAAGCTTAGCTTTGAATGTCCACTTTTGGGTCTGAACTTCTCTCTCTCTCTCTCTCTCTCTCTCTCTTCTGTAATGTGTCTGTGTCGTTGCCTTTATCAATATGTCTGTCTGTCTCCTCCTTTATCAATCTGCTCCTCTCTCTCTCTCTCTCTCTCTCTCTCTCTCTTTTGCTTCCTTTGAATACTGTCCGTAATCCATCTAATATTGATTCACTGGAATGATAGCTTTTGTTCAAATAATTTTCCCATTTTTAAAAGTATCGATTCTACTTCTTGCAGTCTTGATATCTCATGCCTACTTACATCAATATAATTTTGTATTTGAGTCCATTTTTTGTGTTTGCCTATATCTGATACAACCCACAAAAGTTTGATTACGTTATGTTTACCTCTATTTTTTGTTTGTAAGTTTATTTATTTTCACTGAAAAATACATTCGAAAGACTATACCTTGATAGTCAGTGTATTAAAATGAATATACTTCGATGGGCAATATATTAAAAAGAATATACCTCGATAGGCAATATGTTAAAAAGAATATACCTAGATAGGCAATGTACTAAAAAGAATATACTTAGATAGGTAATATATTAAAAATATACCTCGCTAGGCAATATATTAAAAAGAATATACTTCGATGGGCAATATATTAAAAATATACCTTGATAGGTAATATATTAAAAAATATACCTTGATAGGCAATATATTAAAAAGAATATACCTTGATAGGCAATATATTAAAAAGAATATACCTTGATAGGCAATATATTAAAAAGAATATACCTTGATAGGCAATATGTTAAAAAGAATATACCTCGATAGGCAATATATTATTAAAAAGAATATACCTTGATAGGCAATATAATGAAAAGAATATACAGTACTTCGATAGGCAATATAATAAAATGAATATACCTTGATAGGCAATATGTTAAAAAGAATATACCTCGATAGGCAATACATTTTAAAGAATATACCTTGATAGGCAATATAATGAAAAGAATATACCTTGATAGGCAATATATTAAAAAGAATACACTTCGATAGGCAATGCATTAAACATATACCACGATAGGCAACACATTAAAAGGAATATAGCTAGATAGGCAATATACTAGAAAGAATCTACATAAGATTTAACAATAGGTAGAAATGCTTGTTTTTCTCTCCGGTTGCGGGCTCAATAAAGCTTACGGATTACATCCGCACTGTTTGCACAGATACCTTGTAAATAAACCTTGAACGTTAGGTTTAATACCGAAGGTCTCCTACGCATTTGTTTGTGGGTTCAGGGCACAAGTTGCACATATACTTTTTTGTTTATTTTTCTGAAAAGAAAGCTATTGTGCCGGCTTTTCTGTCCGTCCGCACTTTTTTCTCCAGCATCTTTTTCTGGGTCCAGTTCAGATCTTAAACTACTGATTAGAGGGTTGCAAATTGGTATGTTGATCATCCACCCTTCAGTCATCAAACATAGCAAATTGCAGTCCTCAGCTCAGTCGTTTTTACTTTATTTAACGCAAGTTAGCCATAATCGTGTTTCTGGCAACGATATAGGTAGGCCACCACTGGCCCTGGTTGTGTTTCCTCAAGGGCAGTGGCTCATAAGCAGCATTATACCGAGACCACTGGGAGAGAGAAAGAGAGAGAGAGAGAGAGAGAGAGAGAAGAACTTAGAGAGAGTTCCAACACCATTCCTGTCCCTGAGACACCAGAGAGAGAGAGAGAGAGAGAGAGAGAGAGAGAGAGAGAGAGAGAGAGTAGATAGGGAACTATACGATGTCCCCAACACCATGCACCAAGAGAGAGATTGAGAAGAGAGAGAGAGAAAGATAAGGAACTTTTTCTACGAGCGTCCCTGACACCATGCACCAGCGCTATCAGGCACGACACCATAACTTTAACATTTTTCTCCATATTATTATTTAAAAAAAAATCCTCGGTCCTTCCTTCAGCTTCCAGGACTCAGTGACTCCATCATTGAGATCTTGGCCATTAATCGGCGTCGGTGGCCTCAGCCAAAAGCTCCCACTGGATCATTTCCATTCGGAGCTGGAATCACCTTCTCGTTCATTCATTGACGCTCCTCCTCCTCCCCTCCCCGTCCCCTCGTCCCCCTCTCCCCTTCTCCCCTTCTCCCTCCCCCTCCTGTGGACTTAGGCCCTCCAGCCGTCTAGAGAAGGTGTAGCTTTTCCTTGCTGTCTAATTGTTGGGTTTTCAAGGGGCAGGAGAGGTGGAAAGGAATAGACGAATGGGAATAGAGCAGTGGGAGGACTGGAATGGGAATCGAGGAGGGGGAGGACTGGAAAATGGGAATCCAGGTGGGGGAGGAGTTTCAGAAAATGGGAATAGTTCAAGGGTCAGGAGAGCTGAAAAGGAATGGACGAATGGGAATAGAGCAGTGGGAGGGCTGGAATGGGAATAGAGGAGGGAAGAGGACTTTCGGAAAATAGGAATGGAGGAGGGGAGGACTTTCGGAAAATGGGAACAGAGGAATTGGGAGGACTGGGAAGGGTCAGAGAAGGGAGGAACTGACGATGGAAAGAGCAGTAGGGGAGGGGAAGGACTGGAAAATGGGAATGGAGGATTGGGGAGGACTTTCGGAAAATGGGAATTGAGGAATGGGAGGACTGGAATGGGAATGCTTTCCCTTGTTTGAATGATGTGGGAATTTTGGATTTAGTAATGCTGATTTTTTTTTTTTTTGGGAAATTTCTTATATTTTAATTTTTAGTTCCCTCAATTTTTATTTGCGTTGTATAGCAAAGTGTCTTTAAAGTTCATAAGGTAGATATTGATTATTTCACTGTCTTATTTAATCACCTCCGTCATTTTCTATCTTTTTATAATGCAACAAATGAGTTTTTTTTTAATGCACATAATGAGGTTTTTATAATGCAATGAATGAGTTTTAATGCAATTAATGACTTGAATCATTTTTCATTTTGTAATAGACGATCAATTTTGATTCTATTATTTTCTGTTATAATGCAGCAAATGAGTTTTTTTTATATTGCATATAATGGGGATTTTTATAATGCAGTAAATGAAGTTTTCTATAATGCAAATAATGACTTGAATGATTTTTAATTTTTCAAAGACGACCAATTTTTATTCCATTATTTTCTTATAATAAAATATTCAAAGGTCAAAATACCTTTGAACACTCAAGGGATTAACCATTTTCAAAATATGAACCGAAAATAAAAATGAATTTGCTCAGACGAAGTAAAAAGCGAAAAAAATCTTGAAGAGACACCTTCGTGCAGGCTTTTCCCACCGGTCTTGCCCGAGTGTATAATGCATGACGTTATTCATTCAGACCAGCTCATGATACGACCTGCTTTAAGGAACATACCTGAGTTCAGGTGTGTTCGTGGGTGGTGGGGGGGTGGGTAATGGGTGTCTGGTAGGGGAAGTGGGTAGAGCACAGGCATGAAAAATGTCTAGGGTCACTCTCTCTCTCTCTCTCTCTCTCTCTCTCTCTCTCTCTCTCTGTCTCTCTCTCTCTCTCTCTCTCTCTCTCTGTCTATTGCACACACACGGGCACGGAAACTCTCTCTCTCTCTCTCTCTCTCTCTCTCTCTCTCTCTCTCTCTCTCTCTCTCTCTCTCTCTCACACACACACACACACACACACACGCAAACAAACTTTCTCTCTCTCTCTCTCTCTCTCTCTCTCTCTCTCTCTCTCTCTCTCTCTCTCTCTCTCTCTCTCTCACACACACACACATACACACACATATGCACTCTGCTTGCTTCTCTCTCTCTCTCTCTCTCTCTCTCTCTCTCAGACACACACACACACATACACACTCTCTCTTTCTCTCTCTATCTCTCTCTCATTCTCACACACATCCATCTAACGCCCCCACTACGGGATGACAGATGGTCCTCTCCTCGCGAGAATGATACGCCCTCAGCCATTATTCACGGCCGCGGATGTTATGCAAGCCATTTCATCTGGGTGATGAGTTTTGCGTCTGTGTTGGTTTCTGTTGCAAGGTAACCTTCTTCTTCTTCTTCTTCTTCTTCTTTCTTCTTCTTTCTCGCTTACATTCGCTGCTTTTCTTTTTCGGTATTTTTATCATGTTTTATTTCATTATATTGTTGTTTACTGGTTCTGTCTTTCGTCCTTATTTTTGTGGCGAAAGAATATTTTATCAGTTCTCTTTTATTCTTCCCTTTTTAAGGTTTATCTTTACTATTTTTTTTTTTATAGTTGTTCGTCAGATTGCCTTGAAGTGTTGCATTTTATTTATTTTTTCTGTCTTCTTGATTACCGTATTTATTTAATGTCAGTGATCTCTCGATTCTTAACACACGAAGTTCAGTCCTCTAAACGCCTATTCAGCGTAAATGGTACAGAGAGAGAGAGAGAGAGAGAGAGAGAGAGAGAGAGAGAGAGAGAGAGAGAGAGAGACCACCTGTGTTAGTAATAGTTGAGATTGATTTAATTTCAGATTTATACAGACAATACAGTCTTAATCCTCCACACTCCAGTTCAACACAAAACAGAGAGAGAGAGAGAGAGAGAGAGAGAGAGAGAGAGAGAGAGAGAGAGAGAGAGAGAGAGAGAGAGAGAGAGAGAGAGAGAGACGACCTGTGTTAGTAATTGTTGAGATTGATTTAATTTCTCAGATTTATACAGACAACAGCAATCTTAATCCTCCACACTCCAATTCAGCACAAAAGATAGATAGAGAGAGAGAGAGAGAGAGAGAGAGAGAGAGAGAGAGAGAGAGAGAGAGAGAGAGTTAATGAAATAGCTGAAGTTTTGTGAATGATCCAGGGAGAGGTGACGAGCCCGGCCAATTAGCAGAGTGTTTGGTATCAGTCGACGAATCCAGCCAATAACAAAGAACTCTGGTGCTGCTGGTTTGTGATGGAGAAAGGTTTTTGAAAATGGACGGAATTTGGCTACATTTTAGAAAGCCTTTCCCAGTTCCCTCTTGACCTCAGATCAGGTTTAGTTTTGTGTGGGGGCGATTTGACAGACTGGAATGCAGTTAGGGAATCGACAAATTCTAGTGCATTTATGGGTTTGTACAGTTAGGAATTCGACAGATTATAGTGCAGTTGGGGATTCGACAGACTGTAGGGGTAGAATTCGACGAACTACAGCAGTGAGTTAGGATTCACAGACTAGGTGCAGTTAGGGATTCGACAGACTGTAGGCAGTCATTCGACAGATTTGACAGACCGTAGTGCAGTTAGGACTCGACAGACTGTGGTGCAGTTAGGAATCGACAGACTGTAGTGCAGTTAGGGATTCGACAGACTGTAGTGCAGTTAGGGATTCGACAGACTGTAGTGCAGTTAGGGATTCGACAGACTGTAGTGCAGTTAGGAATTCGACAGACTGTAGTGCAGTTAGGGATTCGACAGACTGTAGTGCAGTCAGGGATTCGACAGACTGTAGTGCAGTTAAGGACTCGACAGACTGTAGTGCAGTTAGGGATTCGACAGACTGTATTGCGGTTGAAACAGACTGTATTGCGGTTATTCGACCAGACAAAAAGTCAGGGGATTCGACAGACTGTAGTGCAGGTAGAGATTCGACAGACTGTAGTGCAGTTAGGAATTCGACAGACTGTAGTGCAGTTAGGATTCGACAGACTTATGGCTAACTGTAACCAGGGATCTGACAGACTGTAGTGCAGTTGAACTCGACAGACTGTAGTGCAGTTAGGGACTCGACAGACTGTAGTGCAGTTAGAAATTCGACAGACTGTAGTGCAGTTAGGAATTCGACAGACTGTAGTGCAGTTAGAGATTCGACAGACTGTAAATGCAGTGACCCTATCAAATATTGCTTCTCTTGTCAAATATCGTTGTCAGAAGCACGATTATGTAGTAGTTTTTAAAAAAATAAAAACTGACTGAGGCTAGAGGGCTGCACAGACGAATGAGCAGCCCTGAGCTTCAGTAGTTTTAAGATCTGAGGGCGGACAGACAAAGCCACGACACAATAGTTTTCTTTTACAGAAAACTGAAAAGACTTTCAAGGAAACTTGTATTTACACTTTTTCAAGAGTTACAGAAAGCAACAGGTTGTCTTCAATCAACTCAAATTTTCGACGCAGGTTTATGGAAATTGAGATCACTTACTAAGACTTAATTGACAATTTGATAATCACTGAATAACAAGACAGGGAACAGAGGCGACCCAGACTACTCTTCAATTACCGGGAGTGTTCTAAAGCTCTCTCGAGCAGATTAAAAAAAGCAAACATTTCTCCCCAATTTCCTTCGTAGAGAATTAGAAGGGTTGTGTCATTATCGGATTTTGATTTCCCCTCTGGTTTTAAAGCTTTGCAGGTCTTTGCAAGTCTCCGGTAGGGTGGAAATAAAGCGGCTTTGCGCTTTTTCGAAAGCTTATCACTTGGCGAGCGTTGATTGTTTGGAAAACATTTTTCAGTATTCATTTTGTGGGTCAGTTGTAGTGGGTAAGTAAGCGCTGTCAGTGCAGCCTCAAGTCTTACACTGTAGGCGTTACTCGAGGTTCTCTGCGGCGTCCCTTAGGCCCCTAGCTGCAGCCCCTTTCATTCCTTTGACTGTACCTCCTTTCATATTCACTTTCTTCCGTCTTGACTTTCCACCCTCTCCTAACGGTGGATTCATAGTGAAGCTGCGAGGTTTTCCTGCTGTTACACCTTTCAAACGTTTTATTGTCAATTTCCCTTTCTGCGCTGACAGACCTGGAGAGGTATCTGTCTGTCAGTCAGTAAAGCGTCTGTAATTGAGGAATTTGCAAGTTTTTTCTTTAGTAAACTTGAAGGGGCATCTGTAAATTATTGAGATATTTGTAAGCGTTTTTTTGATCCAACTTGAAGAGGTATCTGTCTGCAATTTATAAAGTTCGTTCTTTAGTAAACTTGAAGAGGTATCTATAAGTTTTTCGTTAGTGAAGTCGACATTATGCATCTCTTACTTATCCATCTTCGTCCTTTCATTCCCAGCTTACAGGATGAACGTGTGTGGATGCCATTTTGCAGTCCTCCCCTCCCCACTCCCCGCCCTTCTTCCCCCGTCAGGAAAAAGGGTCCCTTTTTATGCTGGAATTATATTCTGATGTGAACAATTTTTTTTTCGCCTGGCTGGGATGAAGTGTAATCGCATTACCGCAGGTCTTTATGGCCTCGATGGGCACAGAGTTATTCCTTTTTCTTTTTTTTTCAGTTTTATTCAAGTGTTTCCACGGGATTATTATGGCACGTAGTGCTTGTGGGCTTATAGATTGCTCACTCAGTTAGGTAGCTTGACGTGTCGTTAAAACTTTGCGTGAAAAAGCTGAAATGTTTTTTGGAAGTGTTCAGTTCGTCAAAACATGATTGCCTGAAATGCTGCTTATCAAATCATTGACAAGTTAACGAACTTGAGTATATGGTTTTATTCTAAATTACCTGATTATTATGATATTAGTTTGTAAGTGTACAGGACATGAAAAGACGATTGCCTGAAATGCTGTCTATCAGTTCATTGATCATTTAGCGGGCGTAAGTGTATGGTTTTACCTTGAATTAGCTGATTACTATAACATCCAGGAAATACGTGCAAGACTGGAACGTTGTGTAGGCACCTTGCAAGCAAAAATTTTGGGTCTTTTACACACAAGAAAAAAATTAGTTACCTAAGTTTTCTGAGTCATAATAATTAGAAATACACACCAGATTGGCACACTGTGTGAGGCGCCTGACAGCGCAACTTTTATTAAGTCTTTTGCATAAAAAATAAAAATGTCAATGCAAAAGCTTCCGGCTTCCATGTAACACCAGAGTCAGAAGCTAATATCCTGTATAAATGATTTCCACAGATCAACCATTTCAGACACTTTCTCAAAAGGTTCATCAGCACCCCGTCGAAGCCAGCTTCCCTTGTAAACACTCCTTATTGACCTACGTCTATTTTCACAAGCTTTCGTGTTGTTGGTAAAGAACGAGAACCCTTTCTTATTTATTAGGTCTCTCTCGTCTCCTGCCTCCCAGAACTATCGAATTATTTTATAGTTTATTATTGTGTTCATTTTAATTATATACTCCGTAGGGTGGTAATGCCTTCAGTGCACCTCATGCGGTGCACTGTAGGCATTACTTAAGAAGGTTCTTAACGGCCTGCCTTCGGCCCATAGTTGCAACCCCTTTCGTTCCTTTTACTGTACCTCCTTTCATAGTCTCTTTCTTCCATCTTACTTTCCACCCTCTCTTATCAATTATTTCACTGTGCAACTGCGAGGCTTTCCTCCTGATACACCTTTCAAACCATTCTACTGTCAATTTCCGTTCCAGCGCTGAATGACCTCATAGGTCCCAGAGCTTGGCCTTTGGCCTAAATTCTATATTCTGTTCTATTCTTTGACTTTAATTTGAATATTCTCCAGTTGAATTTGAACATTCTCCAGTTGAATTTGAATATTCTCCAGTTGAATTTGAATATTCTCCAGTTGAATTTGAATATTCTCCAGTTGATTTTTGTTCTTGTCAGATAACAACATTAAGTACATTATTCTTTATTTGTCAGAGGAATTCATGAACAAATACAGAGTTTAAAAAGCCTTCGCCAGTCTTGGGAAAGCTTGACGAAAATCTCAAAAGATTAAGCAGATTTACCTCCTCCTCCTCCTCCTCCTCCTCCTCCTCCTCCCTCCTCCTCCTCCCTCCTCCTCCTCCGCATTTAGGTCAAAACCTTCGTGTTTTTACTGCAATATTTCCTTTTAGAATTTTGCGTTCGGTTTTCCATCCTTTATGAGCAGTTGCAGTCCACATTAGGAAGGCGTGTTCCTTCCCGCCGCACATTTTCGTGAATTACTCCTTTTAATTCTTTTCACGGGGGGACCCCTTTTGAAATCTTATGAAAGGTCTTTGATACCCGAAAATTCTGATTTCTCGGAGGGGTTGGCCTCGTCCCCTCCCCTCCTCCTCCTCCTCCTCCTCCTCCTCCTCCTCCTCCTCCTCCCTCCTCTCCTCCCTCCTCCTCTCCCCTTTCCCTCCCCCTACCCACCACACTCCTGACCTTTCGATTTTCTTTCTTCTATTTTTTTTTTAAAAGATCAGTAGAATTTTTTTTTTTCCACACTTTTGACTTTTCAGTTCTTGATTTTCTTTCTTCTGTTTGTAAGAGATCAGTAGATTTTTTTTTTTTTTGTTCTACGTCTGTGCGTCATTAAACCGTTTGGTCGGTCTGGTAATTAGCTAATTAACGTTTGATCATTTTTACTGATAGGTTTCAGGTTCAAGTCTTAAACATTGCTTTCTTTTCATAAAGGACTATTGGAGAATTCTGTTCATTTTACTCTCATACAAAGTTCGCATTCCGTGATAATCATCAGGTCTCTCCAAGTTTGGAGAATGTTGTACGCATAGAACTTCAGTTTGACCCTAAAACAATTCACGTTGTACTTTAATCATCTCTTTATGTTTTGACCCTTTTATTTATCAGTTTATCTTTTTTTCTAATAATTGATCTCTTCTTTCTGTATTTCCTATTATCTTCTGCAACTTATTTCAAATGAGCACCATATTCTTTGGAAGCTTGAATTTCAAGTCAGCTGGCCCCTGTGGTGGGCTTGTTCAATATGAATAGGGTTCATGTTCTGAATAATAATAATAATAATAATAATAATAATAAAAATAATAATAATAATAATAATAATAATATAATAATAATAATAATAATAATTATTATTATTATTATTATTATTATTATCATCCCGTTTTTGTACCGTTTATATATTTTGATGCTGCAACGTGCATTGATTTCGGCCACCATTCACCGTTCCTACCTCTTTTGAAAGCAACAAGAAAACAATTCAGCATTATCTATAATTATACATATATATATATATATATATATATATATATATATATATATATATATATATATATATATATATATATATATAATAACATTCTCGTTGCGCAGAAAACACAAAATTAAAACAAAGAGCTTTCGTGAGCAAAGAAAGAACATATATATATATATATATATATATATATATATATATATATATATATATATATATATATATATATATATATAATATATATACAGTATATATATATATATATATATATATATATATATATATATATATATATATATATATATATATATATATATAAAAACATTTCTGTCTCTACCTGATTGCCTTCCAAGAACCACTGGAGCGTCGGTCTGTGGTCTGGGTGGAACGGTCTTCTGGGCTGGCAGCGGATCGAGATGACTTCCGTCGGCTCGTAGATCTCTCTTGCTCCAACCAGCACTGGAGGGGACAAAGGCTCTCCTGCGAAAAAGCAAATGAAAGATTGTTTTTTTTTTTTATGAAGAAATGAAAACAGTACTCTCTCTCTCTCTCTCTCTCTCTCTCTCTCTCTCTCTCTCTCTCTCTCTCTCTCTCTCTCTCTCTCTGTCACGGATTGCTAGGTTGAAAAAGTTTTCTAACAGTAGGCTTATATATCGTCTAAACGTCTTCACCTGGGGATCAATGTTTGTGGGATATATATATGTATATATATGTGTGTATGTGTGAATGTGTGTTTGACGTCATTTACCAACTAGATAAAAAGAATTTTGAAGTCCATCCCAAACAGGATGCATTTATTTTACATTTGATTAGCAAACGTTTATTTTTCATTTGTTTTACAAAATGTTATTTTTCATTTGATTGACAAAATTTTATTTTCATTTGATTGACAAAATTTTTTTTTCATCTGTTTGGCAAACGTTTATTTTTCATTTGATTGGCAAACGTTCATGTTTCATTTGTTTGATAATTTATTTTTCATTTGATTGGCAACCGTTTATTTTTCATTTGACCGAGAAACGTATATTTTTCATTTTATTGACAAAATTTTATTTTTTAATTTGACTGGCAAACGTTTATTTTTCAAGTGATTGACAAACTTTTTTTTACCTTTGATTGACAAACGTTTATTTTTCAATTGATTGGCAAACGTTTATTTTTCATTTGATTGGCAAACGTTTACTTTTCATTTGATTCTCAAACTTTTATTTTTCATTTGACTGAGAAACGTATATTTTTCATTTGATCGAGAAACGTATATTTTTAATTTGATTGACAAACGTTGATTCTACCTTTGATTGAGAAAATTTTATTTTTTCATTTGACTGGCAAACGTTTAGTTTTCATTTGTTTGACAAACCTTTATTTTTCATTTCATTTTTCATTTGTTTGACAAATTCTTGCAGCCAGACGTTGCTTTCTAAGTTTGCCAAAAGAGTTTTTTTGTCTCCTGTTTTTTTAAAGTTTATGAAAATCGAACCCTTTATCTGTGCTTTAAGTATTTATTCCATTTATGCCAAACTCCGAAAAGACCTGTGTTTTTGTTTTTGTTTAATTTTTTTATTTCAAAGGATATGTTACAAACATGTTGTTTGTTTTGCATGGAGATTTTCAGGTTGACTGGCGAGCATTTAACTAAAGCTGCACGCTGCTCTCAGTTGCAGCAAACGTTCAGTGCCGCTTTTCTGGCCGTAAAGCTGTGAAATCCCTGCAGCGGGTAGCGCCAACAGTGCACTCCACCGATGCACAAGTATCACTGAAGGTTCATTGCAGCGTCCCTTCGACCCCTAGCTGCAACCCCTTTCATTTCTTTTACTGTACCTCCATTCATATCCACCCTCTCCTAATGATTATTTCATGCAACTGAATTGAGGTTTTCCTCCCGTTACACCTTTCAAACCTCCCTAATCTCAGTTTCCTTTTCAGCGCTGAATGACCTCAACGGTCCCGGTGCTTGGCCTTTGGCCTAAGCTCTGCATTCCATTCCAAAGTTGTGAAGTGTAATTGTTTATTGTTTGAGGTGTAGGCCTGTTACTTTTCATTGAGATAAACCTGATTTTTTTCCATTGGCTCTGTATTCCAGACTTCGTTTAAGTATGCTCGTTATACAGCATGTCACCATCCCTTTGTATTACCATTAGATTTTGATATTTCTGTTTATTCTTAGCTACGTTAGTCTCTGTTAGGCGAACAGAATCGAGAGGTCCACACGAGGCCCCTCATTCCCTTTCTGACCTTGATAACTTATAGCTCGCCTTTTGGACTACCGCGAACCTTCTCTCTTAATTGTTACGGAACAGGTTTTCGAATAAAGGATACAAAGTTATATCTGGGTTCCATGAAAAGAGAGAGAGAGAGAGAGAGAGAGAGAGAGAGAGAGAGAGAGAGAGAGATTTCCCCTCCTCCCCATGTCCATTACCTCGCCCCTACCCCTCAAATTCTTTGAGAGAGAGAGAGAGAGAGAGAGAGAGAGAGAGAGAGAGAGAGAGAGAGAGAGAGAGAGAGAGACGTTTCCTCTCCTCCCCCATGTCCATTACCTCGCCCCTACCCCTCAAATTCTTTGAGAGAGAGAGAGAGAGAGAGAGAGATTTCTCCTCCTCCCACATGTCCATTACCTCGCTCTCACCTCTTAAATTCTTTGAGAGAGAGAGAGAGAGAGAGAGAGAGAGAGAGAGAGAGAGAGAGAGACTCCCCCCGCCCCCGTCCCTCCAGAAGTCCATTACCTCGCCCTTACCCCTTCAATTCTTTTAATCACAGCAACAACAAACAGAGGAAGTGTTCTCAACTGCCGGGCTCAGGATAATGGGAGGAGTAATTACACGTAATTGCATTCCACGGTTGTCATTAGTTATTCATCGCCCAGACCGAGTTAAGTTATTTCGGGAAGAGCGAATGTGAAGTCTTAATAACGCCGGTGGTTCCGTGTGTCGCTGGGAGAGTTTGGAGTGGAAAGAGACTGCCTTTTTTGCTTAAGTCTTATTTCGGTTCGGGGTTACTTCAGGGTCTTTTCTGCTTCCCTTCGGCCCCTAGCTGCAACATCTTTCATTCCTTTTACTGTAGCTCCACTCATCCTCTTTTTTTCCATCTGACTTTCCACCCCTCTAAACAATTGTTCCATAGTGCAGCTGCGATGCTTTTTTTTCCGGTTTAACCTTTCGAATCCTCTTACTGTCAATTTACCTTCCAGTGCTGAATGACCTCATAGGCTCAAGCGCTTGGACTTTGGCTTAAATTCTGTATTCTAATCTATTCTGTTTTTCATTAAGGTAGTTGCTCTGTTTGAACACATCTCTGGCATGTTCTTAGCTCTCTTGATTGGTTCCACTTCTCCCCATCACTGGCATGTTCTTAGCTCTCTTGATTGGTTCCACTCTTCCTCCCCATCACTGGCATGTTCTTAGCTCTCTTGATTGGTTCCACTCCTCCTCTCCATCACTGGCATGTTCTTAGCTCTCTTGATTGGTTCCACTCTTCCTCCCCATCACTGGCATGTTCTTAGCACTCTTGATTGGTTCCACCTCCTCTCTTCTTATTACATGGACATAGTATCTCAGACAAGCTTCCATAGCCTTCTCCTTTACGCTACATATACCACACATTCTTGTACTGTTTACTCTCGAATGTAGAGCAGACAAAAATAGATGCCTGCTACGTAGCTTACCCGCACTTAAACGCACGTACAGTGATCGATGTAAACGAGTTACACGTACTTTTTTAATGCACGACCTCGTGCTTAAACAAAGAGCAATAGCCACGCACGCAATCCTTGATCTATTTTAGTTTCTTCAAGCGTTTGTAATTGGCCCGTTCTGAAGAGAGTTACTAAACTCTAATCATAATTTTGCACCGAAATTTGTTCGTGGAACTGACGTCAGTGCTTTCTTCCAGTTCGTGGAACGTTCGAGGAATTAATTACAGAACAAGGTAGCTTTTGTTAATGTATTAAGTAAATATTTGACAAAAGCCAGAGCAAGATCTTAGATACATCTTTTGCACGTTCTGTTTTACATAATGAAATGGTGTATATTACTCTTTATTTTCTTGTTTGTTTTCATTAATTTTATATTATCTAATCCCGATCGGCCTTGTCCTATTTATATGTTATTATATGAGTGTTTTGCTCTGGGGGAAGCTACCAAGCAATTTCCTGACATTTTATGATGATAATAATAATAATAATAATAATAATAATAATAATAATAATAAAATAATCACATAATAATTAATAATAATAATAATAATAATCATAAATTCACACCTGTTCGGTATTTTCATCCTTGGTTTTATCATCATCATCATCATCATCACCATTTTCATTTTCATCATCATCTTCATCATCATCATCATTATCGTCTTCATCATTTTCACCATCATCGTCATCATCATCATCATGACCATCATAATTATCCTCCTCCTCCTCCTCCTCGTCATCATCACCATTTTCATCATCACCATTATTATCATCATTATTGTTCTCATAATCAGCATTATTATTGCTATCACCATCATCATTGTAAAGTGAAACTACAATCACTACAGTATTGCCTTTGAAAATGTTCATTATACTGGTAGGTTCAGATTATGTTGGCCTTGTGCCGGCATGGACCCCTGCAATATAGGGTTTTACTACATGTCCTAAACATGTCGACAAATTATTGCACACTTGTCACTAGCAAGTTGAATACAAGTCAATGGCTTATTGGTTTACCCGTCGACACTTCATTCCAAACATATCACTGACAGGTTGCATACAAGTCAAGGACTTATTTGGTACACTCGTAGGCACCTCATCCCACACACATCACAAACTTGTTGAATACAAGTCAAGGACACCTCATTCCACACATTACAGAGGGTTGCATACAAGTCAACAACTTATTTATACACCCGTCAACATCACATCCCACACACATCACAAACATGTTGAATACAAGTCAACGACTTATTAGTAACTGTAACCAGCCTGTGCTTCATACGATAATCCTGTATTTGCCAAAGGTTCGTTCTCCATATAGCGACTTGTTTTCAACTTGTTTGTGATATGTATGAGACAAATTTCCAACATGTGTTTATAACATGTTTTACTGTAGGTATGGATGCAGCCAATGAGCGGCTAAGTGTTGGAAGGTCTGAGTTATCTGATGAAGACCATTTGCCAAAAGTGGTCGTTTTGTTTTCAACTTGTTTGGATATGTATGTGATAAGTTGCCGACTTGTCGTAAGACATGTATTACTGTAGTTTGGACGCATTCTAAGAGTTGCTAAGTGTTTGAGTGCCTGAGATGCCTTGTGTAGACCTCTGGAATCGTATCGACCAACATGAACTCGTTGATTTGTGTTCAACTTGTCTGTGATGTGTCTGTGATAAGTTGCCGATTTGTCTTAAGGCATGTATTACTGTAATAAGGACGCATTCTAAGAGTTGCTAAGCGTCTGAAGGCCTGAGATGCCTTGTGTAGACCTCTGGATTCGTACCAGCCAACACGAACTCAAAGCCTGGGATGGCAAGTCATATATAATGCCTCGGGGTCACATAATACCTCGGTATTGCACATTTAATGACCCGCACCGCTCCGACGATAGCGGTACCCAAACATCACCGATGAAAATAAACAAAAACGACATTGAACTCCGGAAATACGCTCCTTTTGGCGCGTCAACCCTGAGGCCTCTCTCTCTCTCTCTCTCTCTCTCTCTCTACCTATACAAAGTCTCTTGAAGAGGTGAGAGGCGGCTGAAAGCAGTGGCATATTACCTTCCTCTTTTTCCTCAAAAGAACCCTGTTTCTCTATTGACAAAAGACTCCTATTTTTTTC
>NC_089793.1:1270323-1275323 GCF_040412425.1 Macrobrachium rosenbergii | reverse complement strand
GGTATAACATGTAATAAACACATGTCCGAAACTTATCGCAAACAGGTCACAAAACAGGTTGAATACAAGTCAACGACTTATCGGTAGTCCAAACCAGTGCTTCATACGGCTATCGAGGTATTCTTTCCTTAATCCCTCATTTTAATTATTACTTTACTACGTTTGCATTTCGGGTGTCGCAAAATCTCTCTCTCTCTCCAGCTCTCTCTCTCTAGATGTATCTCTCTCTCTCTCTCTCTCTCTCAGTCTCTCCCAGATGTATTTACAGTCATTGCACCAACATCATATTTTCAGACTTATTCATTTAAGAAATTAAGTCTTAACTATTTTGAAGTGGCTGACAGGGCTGCAAACTTCATAAGAATTACTTATTTCTCAGTGGATTCGTACAGAATAGCTTTCTCTCTCTCTCTCTCTCTCTCTCTCTCTCTCTCTCTCTCTCTCTCTCCTCTCTCCACCTTAGCATCAACGTCACGATATAAACTTGATAGAAAGGAGACTTGACCGGTTGCTGTCAGTATAGTATTTTTGCAGGTTCCGATGACAGCATTATGTTATTTGTTACCGGACCTCAAATCGTGACTGACAGCTTGTTGACAGATTCGTCTGTGAGTTTTTTCCCTTCCGTCTTTTTTACTGGTTACTACCAGCGGCCGTCAATCCTGGTGTAGGGGAAGTTTTCTGTGTTACGCATCACTTGTATTCTTTAGGGAGGGAGAGCGGGAGTGAAAATCTGATTAAAATAGAATTCTTCTGAGAATATTCGATTCTGGGGACGTGAGGGTAACATTCAGCTTCTAAACTGGTTATGTGTAACTACAGCTTTCATTTTGCCATCCTAGAAAAGTGAGATCCGCCACAGCTTCGATGGTTTTATCTTATATAGGAAGACCTTACTGATGAAGAAGCAAGTATTTGAGACAGAATATTAAGAAATTTTATTGTTTTTCTTCATATTTATTTTCATCCCATTACAGATGCCGTGGTGGTTAGTGTAGGGTGATGTATAAACCTGTTTTGATTATTTTAATTATTCTTTATACATGAGTAAAATTTATGGATGAAGACAGTTGGTATATTTGCGTGTTTGGGTGTCTTATACGGAGCGCTATGACCTTAAGCAAATGATATAGTTACAGTTTCAGAAATAAATGGTTTGCAAATACCACACAGCCTGCTAAGCGAGTACAGGCTGTTCTGTGGTGAAGTTCCTCGACCTGTGTCCAGATTCTATAAATTTTCCCAATTTCCACCTTGAGACGCCTTTATCACCAGTTATAGAATTGATTCCATCAAGCAAATTCGTCGACCTATGTCACGCTGTTTCTATAAATTTCCCCTTTTTCCAACTTCGGGCGCCTTTATCACAACTTATAGAAGAGATTCTGCCAAGCAAATTCTTCGACCTGTGTCACGCTGATTCTAAAAATTTCCCCTATTTCCACCTTTCTCACAACTTATAGAATAGATTCTACCAAGCAAATTCTTCGACATGTCACACTGACTCTGTAAACTTCCCCTATTTCAAACTTGGGACGCCTTCGTCACCAGTTATAGAATCAATTCCACCAAGAAAGTAAGAATCATCGTGAATAAGCAAGAATAATCAGGTACTAAATATTTTAGTTCGGTCACATGAAAAAGCCGACGGTATGCCGAGCATGGCATCTGGCAGACATTAAAATCGTATTGGCAGAGGTGAGACACTGTTGTTGCCACTCCGGATTCTGGGTTTGTAGTGAATGACCATCCAAGTGCTTCTGCGTCTCTCTCTCTCTCTCTCTCTCTCAATCTGTCTCTTCTCTGTCTTTCATCCCTCTTTCTCCCTTCTCCCAATCTCTCTCTCCTCTCTCTCTCTCTCTCTCTCCTTGCCATGTCAGTGATTTATTCTACCTAGTTGTTAGTCGACTGTTGTGGGGTGGTAAGTCACAACTGGAAAGAGAGAGAGAGAGAGAAACAACCGTCGTGAGTGATCAGAATTACCTCGATGAGGTAAGCATCGCAGCCACCGGTTGAAACCTTACACCAGATACCTCTCTCTCTCTCTCTCTCTCTCTCTCTCTCTCTCTCTCTCTCTCTTCAGCCATTCCGGAACCCCACCCCTCACCCCACCCTCCCCTCCTCCCTCCTCCCGGAATTCCATCCGAGGTCAGCCACCATCAAACCGTTATGGACACGGAACGTTCCGCCTCTCTCTCCTGCCGAGGAGGTCCATTGGGACGGCCGTTCGCGCATCGTTAAATGCAACTGAATCTCGCCTAACTGCTAATGGCGTTAGATCAGCGAAGGAGATAAGTTCTCTCGCTCGCTGAGTGACGTAGTAGCTTGGACTTCTCACTTGCGGCGGCGCCTCGCATCGTAGGTCAGGAAAGGAAGATCACTGGATTTTTTTTTTTTTTAAATAAGGGGAATTCGATGGTGGAGAAAAACGTTAGTTGGGATTTTGAGGGTAATGTTGGTGTGACGGGTGGGACTTTGGTTAATAAAAGGTCTTCGGTTTGGACTTTGATGGGTGGGACTTTGGTTAATAAAAGGCCTTAGGTTAGGACTTTAATGGTGGACTTTGGTTAATAAAGGGCCTTAGGTTAGGACTTTAATGGGTGGGACTTTGGTTAACATAAAGCCTTAGGTTAGGACTTTAATGGGTGGGACTTTGGTTAATCAAAGGCCTTAGGTTAGGACTTTAATGGGTTGGACTTTGGTTTATAAGAGCCCTTAGGATAGGACTTTAATGGGTGGGACTTTGGTTGATAAAAGGCCTTAGGTTGGGACTTTAATGGGTGGGACTATGGTTAATAAAAGGCCTTAGGTTGGGACTTGAATGGATGGGGCTTTGGTTAATGAAAGGCCTTAGGTTAGGTTAGGACTTTAGTGGGCGGAACTTTGGTTAATAAAAGGCCTTAGGTTAGGACTTTAATGGGTGGGACTTTGATTAATAAAAGGCCTTAGGTTAGGACTTTAATGGATGGGACGTTGGTTAATAAAAGGCCTTAGGTTGTATAGGTAACTGAATGGGAGGCTTAAATTTAGGTAAATAAAAGGCCTTGGGTTTTTGTAGGTGACTAAAGAAGAATTGAGTTTTGGTTAATAAAAGGCCTTACGTTGTGTAGGTGAGTAATGAAAGGGAAATTTTGGTAAATAAAAGGCCTTAGGTTATTTATATGCCTTAAGGAAAGGGAGATTCGAATGCCAATTTTGTCTAGGCCTGAAATCTGGCAAAAATAAAATGGCTAACTGATGCAAAATAAGGATCGTCTTTTACAGGACAGAAATCAAGAAAAATAATGAATAAATTCCCTTCACAATGAAATACATTCCACTATGGTAATTGTGGAAGTCATAATACATGCGTACATAATATCTGTCTGTCTATTTATCTATCTATCATATATATACTTTTTACATACATTGCATATATATATATATATATATATATATATATATATATATATATATATATATATATATATATATATATATATATATATATATATATATATATATATATATATATGCACACATACACTCATTCATACATATACACAAACGCATACCTATATAACAGAGCATCTATACGTCGTACGAACCAAAAGGAGATTAGCCCCAAGAGAACACGAAAGCATTATGAAAATGAAAAGATACCAGCGGCATCAGGGCATATATATCAGCCCTTCCTAAAACTGAGTCCTCAGTACGAAACGATATGACTAACAAAACCCAGATAAGAAACAATAACAGACGATGACAATGGAACACCAGAGGCAGGGGGAGAGAGAGAGAGAGAGAGAGAGAGAGAGAGAGAGAGAGAGAGAGAGAGAGAGAGTATTGACTTTTTTCGGGAGAAAATTAAACTGTAATTTATATTACTGTGATGATGTCAGTATGTGGAATTTGACAAATGATGTCATTCAAACAATGTTAATTTTATGAATATTTCTGTTCATAATCGTCTACGTTTAAGAGTTTCTTCTGGTGAAAAATTAGATTATAATTTATATAATATATATATACATACATACATACATTCATATATACATACATACATATAAATTCCCCTTATTCGTACGACCTGGACAGAATAAATGACTGGCGTCCAAGTAATCACAGTCTTGACAAAACAGACTACTGACCCCTTTCATTTTTCGCCCGGTTTTTGGGAGCCGCCCCTCCTCCCATCAGTTTGTGTTCGTAAGCATTTAACAAACAGCGCGTAAACAAACTCGTCTAATATGCCCTCGACTTGAAACAAACAGAAACAAACTGAGGCAAACGGATCTCGCGAAGTGGGGACCACTAAGACGTGTGTTTCGCAAGAATTAAGCTAAATTTCCATTTGTACACAACTCGTCGTTTTATTTCCATCTTCCGGCATATTTATTACAATCCGAGACAATGCCTGGATCTATTTATTCGGACAGTTTGGGAGAGGAGGGTGCCGGATCTCTCTCTCTCTCTCTCTCTCTCTCTGTACTAATAGAGTCGTTCTAGTGGGGTGTATCTTGCTGCTCCGTATTCAGACAGTTTGGGAAAGGAAGGGTGCCGGAGATTTCTCTCTCTCTCTCTCTCTCTCTCTCTCTCTCTCTCTCTCTCTCTCTCTCTCTCTCTCTCGACTCAAATGCCCCTTGACAGACGATTGCAAGAGTTTGCAGGCGGCTCTGTCCTGCCTCGCTCTAAACGTGGACTTTTGACCTTTTATTGGAAAATGCCGACTCCAAAATTTTATTCTTAATTTGCGAATGTTATTTGAAGGGTTAGTGCACTTCACGTGGTGCACTGCAGGCATTACTAAAGGCTCTTTGCAGCGTCCCTTCTACTGTACCTCCGTTCGGATTATCTTTCTTCCGTTTTGCTATCCACCCTCTCCTAACAATTATTTCACAGTGCAACTGCGAGGTTTATTCTCCTGTTACACCTTTCAAACCTACCTACTCTCAATTTCCTTTCCAGCGCTGAATGACCTCATAGATCCCAGCCTTTTACTTTACCTCCATTCCTGCTTC
>NC_089793.1:1260323-1265323 GCF_040412425.1 Macrobrachium rosenbergii | reverse complement strand
GGGGGGAGATTAAGAAAATAGAGAGAGAGAGGTTGAGTAGAGAGAGAGGAAAGAGAAAGAGAAAAGAAAAGGGGAGAGATTAAGAAAATAGAGACAGACAGACAGAGAGAAATGGGGGGAGAGAGGGAGGGAAAGAGAAAGAGAAAAGAATGAGAGAGAGAGAGAGAGGGAGGCGGGGGGAAAGACAGTGAGAAAAGAGAGATAGAGAAAATTTAAAAAGAGAGAGAGAGAGAGAGAGAGAGAGAGAGAGAGAGAGAGAGAGAGAGAGAGAGAGAGAGAACATTACTACTCAGGTTTTGGGAGCATAATTCGAAGCCCATGAATCTTTGAATTGAACCTTCCCGTAATTTTGCGAAATTCCTGTCGGATAATCTTTTAGCTTTATCCAATTTCATGGCACCTTGCAGGCGCTGTGTAAATCTTCTTATCTTCGGGAATGACCCCCCTCCCCCTCCTCCCTCCTTTCCCCTCCTCCCCCTCCCCTCCCCAGAAATTGCAGCCTACTTCCCTAATTTCATTAGCCGTATTTCCTTCGGCCATAAAACTCATTAGTAAGTTGAGAGAGAGAGAGAGAGAGAGAGAGAGAGAGAGAGAGAGAGAGAGAGAGAGAGAGAGAACTTTACTGCTCACGTTGTACGAACACAATTTGAAGCTAATTGAGAGAGAGAGAGAGAGAGAGAGAGAGAGAGAGAGAGAGAGAGAGAGAGAGAGAGAGAACTTACTGCTCACGTTGTACGAACACAATTTGAAGCTAAAATGAGAGAGAGAGAGAGAGAGAGAGAGAGAGAGAGAGAGAGAGAGAGAGAGAGAGAGAGAGAAACTTCACTGATCACGTTGTACGAACATAATTTGAAGCTTAGTGAGAGAGAGAGAGAGAGAGAGAGAGAGAGAGAGAGAGAGAGAGAGAGAGAGAGAGAGAGAGAGAGATGAAGGAAGTGGCATTAGGGGAAATGAATTTAAAGGGAACAGAATATATTGGCATAGACTATTTGTTGCTCTTTTTTTCGACCTTGCCAGAAAATGAGATATTTTGATTTTCATTTCATTCTACGTTTATTGCTTTGTTATTATCGCAGATACTGCACAGGACAAATACGGTGTTCAATAATATATATATATATATATATATATATATATATATATATATATATATATATATATATATATATATATATATATATATATATCTGTCTTGTCTAATTGTCTGCATAATGTCTCCAAGCTTTATATTTATTTTTTTTTACCTTGTGGTTACTTAAGGCAATTACTTGGTATAAAGTTGCTCACTGTAAAAGTATAACAAGCACTTGTACCTGTCATTTGTTATCACTCATTTAGCCTCACATGTATATCGCAGCAGGTATTAACATTTATTCCCTTAAACCCCAGTCTAGAGCGGTTAATCAGCTCAGTGGTCTGGTTAAACTAAGATATACTTAACTAAAGCTATGATAGCGGTGGGCGAATCCACCAAATTTTACTAATCCACGTATCAATCCACGCCGCGTCCGTCTGGGACTATTCTGCCCTAAATACTAGTGGAAAGCATTAAAGAATCGTTCTGAAACTGCAGTAACTTGTGTATTAGTGTTTCACGAGCCCAGTAGGTGGCATATCTCAATTTCGAAAATATTGCAGATACTGCGAATGGGCCTCCCTAAATAAAGCATTGAAGAATCATTCTGAAACTGCAGTAACTTGTGTATTAGTGTTTCACGAGCCCAATAGGTGGCCGTATCACAATTTCGAAAATTTTGCAGATACTGCAGGTTTCCATTTTAGGGAAGTATTATACATCTTCCAACCAGCGCCTTTTCTGGGCACCTGATTCATAATCCAAGAGTAATCCCTGTCCCAGTGGTCTTAATCAGTGGACCTGCTTTTGATTCGCTTGTACTGAACGGTGTGGAACTCCAGTTTCATATCGTGGTCTATTTGGAGTCGCTAGAATATTGTACGTGAATTCTCACCTACTTGAGTGAGAAGTTACTGTATGAATTTACCCTTATGTACTGATTTTCATTGAATTTTTTTGTAATGAAGTAAAGGTAACTTTTTAGATTTGGGGGTTTATGAGTATATAAAGATGCTGAAATTAGTTGCAATTTATTTAAAAATTGTCTTTTGATGGTATACTGGAAATATTTTCACATGTAACTGTAATTTTTTTTATTGCAAAATAACATTATTATTATTATTATTATTATTATTATTATTATTATTATTCAGAAACCTCTCATCATATGGAACAAGCCCACAGGGGCCATTGACTTGAAATTCAAGCTTCCAAAGAATATGGCGCTCATTTGAAGGAAATTACAGGAAACAGCAGGAAATAAGGAAAAATGAGATAAGTTATTCGAAAAGAAAAAGATAATAAGTTAATAAATGGATAAAAAATCTAAATAAATGAGTAAAATACAAGGCGAATCGTCTTGGGGGTAGTGCATAACATCCTCGTGTCATCTTAAAAAGATAAAAATCTATAAAAAATTATAATTAAATCCTCCCTTAAATTCCCTAGACCAGAAATTTCTAGGATTTCGAAAGACTTACGCCTTTATGCCATTATGCCAAATGCCTTTAAAAGGCTTTGAAAGGTTGCACGGCAAATTGAACATTGTGAGCAAAACACCAAAGGCCTTTGGATCGAGTTAATTACGACCACTTGTAAGGCATCGCTGAATGAAAGGGAGAATGTCTTATCTGTTAATTGGAACTGTGAATTCAGTCGCGCCAGAGGGATCCGTTATTGTACCACACTGTAGATTTGTCGTAGCAAAGGTGTTATTATTCATTTTATCTACTTCTTTTTGTAATCGGCTATAGCATCAGGTTTAATACTACTCAGTTTACTAGGAGTTTCATCTTGGTTTCAAGAAAGAAAGAAAGAAAGAAAAAAGAAGAGCTATGTAAAGTTTTTCTGAAGTCATAATGATAAGGACTTTTCAGTAGGGAAGTTTTAACTGCGTGGAATCTTCATAAGGGGTTATAAGACGACAGTGTCATTACAAGGGTAAAATTGAAAACGTCCAGCTATGCACCATTGTAATTTGAAAGAGTTATTATTATTATTATTATTATTATTATTATTATTATTATTATTATTATTATTATTATTATTATTATTAAGTAGATGAACCCTATTCATAAGGAGCAAGCCTACCAAAGGGGCCACTGACTTGAAATTCAAGCTTCCAGAGAATATTATGGTGTTCATTTGAAAGAAGTAACAGAAGGTAATGGGAAATATGGAAAGAGGAGATCATTTATTAGAAAAGAACAAAATAAATTTACGAATAAATAAATAAATTGATAGAGATTTAAGTAAATTATTAAAATACAAGAATTACTCAAGAGTAGTAATGAATTGCATCTTGAAAGTCTGTTCCAATTGTGCAGTTACAGATTTATTAGTTTTGCAAATAATGCACCGGACGTTCATTTTGAGTAAATTTGGTAAATACATTCAGCCATAAATTTCATTTATGCAAAATTCTCTCCTATAAAAAGGACGTCATCGACTTGGCTTCACCTCCCTACCCCGATCCCCGATCCCCCTTCTCTGCGTTCGGTACCGTCAGAGAAAAATTTAAACCCGTTTGCAAAATCAATTCATGTTCCATACGAATCGCTTTTTGGGAGGGCTGCTCTCTCTCTCTCTCTCTCTCTCTCTCTCTCTCTCTCTCTTTATGGATGAGAGCTCAACAGGGAAAGAAAAAAAATTTCCACCAAGTAAATGTTTCTCTTCTCTCTCTCTCTCTCTCTCTCTCTCTCTCTCTCTCTCTCTCTCTCTCTCTCTCTTTATGGACGAGAGCGCAACAGAAAAAATTTCCCTAATAAGTCTCTCTCTCTCTCTCTCTCTCTCTCTCTCTCTCTCTCTCTCTCTCTCTCTCTCTCTCTCTCTCTTATGGATGAGAGCGCAGCAAGGAAAAAAAAAACATTGTCCCCTAATAAGTCTCTCTCTCTCTCTCTCTCTCTCTCTCTCTCTCTCTCTTTTAAGGATGAGAGCGCAACAGGGGAAGAAAAAAAAAAACATCATTTCCCTCTAATAAGTGTTTTTTTCCCGCTGTTATCGACATCCGGTAAATAATTTGGTCCGTTGATACCGCACGCCTAATTTACTGTTGATAAAAGATTTGTTCCAATAATGGAATATCGATATTCAGTTATCGGATAAATAAGACCGGTAAATTGCGATATCCAAACCCGCCCCCCCCCCCAACTAAGTAATTACTCTTAAAACTATGCGTGTATTCTGTATGAATACACGCGACCACACTTACATACATATGCTTCTGTATACCAGTATGTATGTATGTATGTATGTATGTATGTATATATATATATATATATATATATATATATATATATATATATATATATATATATATATATATATATATATATATATATATATATATATATATATATATATATATATATATATATATATATATATAAATATATAAACACAAACATAATATAAGTCTTAAGAGTTCACAGAACATACACATAGATTAATCTTGTTAATGCCTCTGCATTTTTTGAATCATTCACAAAACTTTTTTTATTGCTTTCCAAATAAATCCTTCACCATACGATGAAACAACAGTAGAGATACAAGCTTCCCATTTTAATTTGGGGAACAAAAACAACCGTTCACTGTTCACGCACTTAGAACACAAAAGAACAAAGTATGATTTGGTTTGTGATGTGTGGTACTTAGTTCAGTGTTGACTGGTCTGTTGATGCACAAGACGATTTTTGAAGAATATATAACAGACTAATCAGAGTGAATCTTAATGTAACATCAACAGCAATATCAGTTATTATTATTATTATTATTATTATTATTATTATTATTATTATTATTATTATTATTATTATTATTATTATTATTATTATTATTATTATTATTATTATTAATTTAAAATCCTTTCCTTTTAATAAGTGATGGCTCCGGTGAAAGTAGTATTATTATTATTATTATTATTATT
>NC_089793.1:1237823-1252823 GCF_040412425.1 Macrobrachium rosenbergii | reverse complement strand
AGAAAACAGAATGAAGAAAATGGCTAAATAGACCCATTACAAAGACGATGGCTATAAAGGCGTCGCATGAACTCCTCTCACGAAAAGAAGAGGAACTGTGAGAGGAGGAGGAGGAGAGGAGGAGGAGGAGGAGGAGGAGGAGGAGGAGGAGGAGGAGGGAGGAGGAGGAGGAGGAGGAGGACGATGGAGGAGGAGGAGGAGGGGAGAAGGATGAGGAGGAAGGGGAGGGAGAAGGGAGTGAGGGAAGTGTTGGTGGAAATTTCACAAGATGAGCTGTGAGAGGGAGGAGGAGGAGGAGAGGAGGAGGGGAAGGGAGGGGGTGAGGGATGAGGAGGATGGAAGGGGTAGAGGGAGGGAGGGTAGGGGAACCCCTGTAAGAATGCGAGGATAGTAAAGAGGATAAATAAAGAAAAGGAGGACAATGAGCGCCAGAGAGAGAGAGAGAGAGAGAGAGAGAGAGAGAGAGAGAGAGAGAGAGAGAGAGAGAGAGTCCCATTACTGCCTGTACGACTCCGGAGTAACGGAGTCAGAGGGAAATGGAGTGAAATACGGCCCTGGAAGGCGAGGCCGATATGAAAAGAGAAAGGAAATGAAAAGACTGATATATACATATTTGAGAGAGAGAGAGAGAGAGAGAGAGAAAGAAAATATATTTTATATAAATATAATATATATATATATATATATATATATATATATATATATATATATATATATATATAGAGAGAGAGAGAGAGAGAGAGAGAAGAGAGAGAGAGAGAATATTATAGAGAGAGATTTTTTATATAAAGAATATTATATATATATATATATAATATATATATATATCTCTGCCATTCATTTTGGGATGAGGTTGCTGCCTCCATGCCTTATTCTACACTGGCTGGCTGCATCCACCACTGTCGACTAAATTACTGCTTAGGCAGTAAAGGGGCAGTGGCCGTATCAAGGAATGGACCCAAAGCAGGGTTCCTCTGAAGGGACTGTTGGTGATCTCTTGTTGGTGATGCAATGTTGCTGTGCATTGAGCTTCTGGGTCCATAGTTGTGTCTAACAACACAACAGAGAAAGTGGGTCATAGAGTTGATAGCTGGGGACGTTTTGCTATCAGAAAAATGTGTTCTCTTTGGGTATCGAGAATGCTTACCCCTGAAGTTAAGTAAAGTCATTATGGTATCTTTCCTTCAGACGAGAATTTCTTGCTGATCAATCAGAACTGGAGGAAGAAATTTAAGGAACGGTTTATACCTGGAGATGAAGCAGAAATTTACTGATATGTTCCGGAGTTGAAATATCCTGGAACGATTTCCACTCTCTAGAGGCAGAGAAATCCAAGGTCTATCTCTGTCCCAGGTAGATCCTGTACATCTCTTTCTAAAATCGAAAAGCAGTGACTCGCATCGATTAAAGGAACCTTAAAATTGTAGGTACTGGTCACTGCCATTCCTTGTCTGAGAGAGCAGAAAAATCCAAGATCTGTCTCTGTCCCAGCTAGATCCTCTAGTAGTGACCCACATCGACTAAATGCATCACAGAATTGTAGGTATTGGACAGTTGCTTCAGAGTTTGCGCCAATCAGCTTATAAAAACGATGACAGGCTTTCGAAGACCCCGTCATTCCTGTGACAAATGCTGCTGCCCAGCTGTCACAGGTTGTCAAGACGGTTGTGCAAGAGGATTTGAAGAGATATTGTACTCTCCTTATTTTCCAGACCTGATACCTGTACCATCTTTTTCACCTGTTTCTAGATTTAAAAGAACACCTCGAAAACCAATTCATGGATGGCGATGACCTCAAGACCACCGTAGATAATGGTTAAAAAGTTAAAGTTGAATCTTTTTGTTTGGGCGGCTATAAAATCTTAGGGAAACTTATGATAAGGGTGCACTGGTTTTTTGTGGTTATATTGAAAATTGATATTACTATTTATTTTATCCTGTTTTTTTTCACTTGATGCCAAAAACGTTCTGGTATACTTTCATGAATAGGAAAAATATGACAGCAAACTAAACAACAGAGAAATATTAACATAGCGAAAAACTTGACAAAACAAAGCACAAAAGCTTCCGTATTCTCTTATCCGTCCCCCCTTCTTGAAAAATCGAAGAAGAATGATTTAAAAGAGCGAAATAAATTGAAGAAAAAACTCTTGATGCAGCAAAATACGGAAAGAACAAAAAACGCTTGTGTTTATTTCTTCCCTTCGTATTCCCTTCTCTTTTTCTGTGAGTGGGCCAGTTACCCGAAAACCGAGCCTTCTGGCGAGACTCGCCTCCTGCTAGTCTATATTGGTCCCTCTGGGAGCCAGGGATATTTTCACGCGAAATTTGAGTAACTCCATATTTCACCAGAAGTCTTCAGCGGCCGCCTTCTGGGACGTAAACACGCATGGAGTCTCACTCCTATTTTCTCTCTTCTGTTTCTGCTTTCTGTGCATGCAGTGTTTTTTTTTTTTTTTCCGAAACATTGGTTACCATTAGCTGTACGTTGCATTTTTCCTTTGGCCGGAGTAAAAGGGTAAGAGTCTTCTATACGTGTCCAATATATAAAGGCCGTTTTTATATTTATTTTTTTCTCCCTAGCAACAAAATGGCTCAAAAGCTTCTACCTCGTTTATCTGTATTCTCTTATCCGTTCCTCACCCCCCGCCCTCGTTCATTCGTATGCTCTTATCCGTCCTCTCTCTCTCTCTCTCTCTCTCTCTCTCTCTCTCTCTCTCTCTCTCTCTCTCTCTCTCTCTCTCGTCCTCCTCATAATCTCTCCGCTCCGTTTGGTCGCAAAGTCTCGACTGGACGTTTTCCTAACCTTGAAGAAGGGCGAAAAGCCTCTTCCCCGGAGGAGGAGGAGGAGGGAGGAGGGGGAGGGGAGGAGGGGAGGAGGGAGGAGGGCGACGACATCATCTCGATGGGATGTCAAACCCCGAGCAGGGATAAGGTTTGGCCACAAGACAAATCACCTCCATTTTAAGGTCACTCTACACTGGTTTACACTCTGCGAGTGGTGCCACCAGGCCAGAGAGAGAGAGAGAGAGAGAGAGAGAGAGAGAGAGAGAGAGAGAGAGAGAGAGAGAGAGAGAGAGAGAGACTGACAGTGGGAGTGAGTCAGAGAGAGAGAGTGAGTCATTTTGAATTATTTAAACTACGACTTGTCTGATAAAAATAAAGCAAGGTGTCAGAGATAGAGAGAGAGAGAAAGAGTCATTTTAATCTATATCAACTGACTTGACTGAGAAAAATAAAGCAGCACGGGAACTAAGAGAGAGAGAGAGAGAGATAGAGAGAGAAAGAGAGAGTCATTTTAAAATATAAACTGACTTGACTGAAAAAATAATGCAAGGGGGCTAAGAGAGAGAGAGAGAGAGAGAGCTTTATCTTTTGGTAGATGAACGAAAATTAATGTAAAATTCACTCGGAAGAATAATACAAATGAGATACAGGATTAGAACCCTAGTGTAATCTATCATCGGTTATTAGGAAGGGAGGAAAATTGATTTTATGAGAAGACTGGATGATTTTGGATTGTCTCATTTTCACTTTTACTGTAATAATTATTGGTTTGTTCGTTAAAATGAATCATTTCGTGATATTTTTTATTTTTTATTGTAATTTTTCATATTTGGGTTATTGTAATTTTTCATTTTTTTATTCCTATAATTTTTAATTTTTTGATTCTTGTAATTTTTCATTTTTGATTTCTGTAATTTTTGGGGGGTTATTGTAATTTTTCAATTTTTTATTCATGTAATTTTTTGGTCATTGTAATTTTTCATTTTTTGATTTGTAATTTTTAATTTTTTGGTTATTGTAATTTTTCATTTTTTTTATTATTGTCATTTTTTTCTTTTGCATAATGAAGAATTGATTTACTCAGCATAGCTCAAATCGAATAGGTTTTTAAGTAATACATTTTGAGTAATGTTATGTGGAAGTTTGGAGTTGTTAAAGTAAACACAATCGTATCCCAGATTTAAGTGCAGTAACTGTTTATTGATTTATCTGAAGTACGTACTGTATATACTGTATATGTATATACATGTGTGTGTATGCATATATATATACATATACATATATATGTATATATATATATATATATATATATATATATATATATATATATATATATTTATATCTATATATATATCAAGATTTCGTTTTAAGGTAATGGTGCTTCAGTGCGTTTGTTGAAAGAATCATCTGATGATATTTTTAATTATGACTTTGGTTATTGTAATTAACTGCTAATTCTACTAAATTATTGTCCTTTCCTAAATCATCCCGTCGTTGAGGACCTGTCAAACTTTTTTAATAGGTCAGCCCATAATTTTTAGTTTTCTGTAAAAGAAAACTATTGTGCCGACTTTGTCTGTCCGTCCGCACTTTTTCTGTCCGCCCTCAGATCTTAAAAACTACTGAGGCTATAAGGCTGCAAATTGGTGTGTTGATCATCCACCCTCCAGTCATCAAACATACCAAATTGCAACCCTCTAGCCTCAGTGGTTTTTATTTTATTTAAGGTTAAATTTAGCCATTAATCGTGCTTCTGGCAACGATATAGGATAGGCCACCACCGGGCAGATTAAAGTTTCATGGACCGCGGCTCATACAGCACTATACCGAGACCACCAGAAGATAGATCTGTTTTCGGTGGTCTCGATTATACGCTGTAACGGCTGCACAGAAAACTCGATTGCAACGAAGAATTTTCGGCGCATTTTTTTACTTCTTTTATGTTAGGGGCATGTGGGAAACGAAGGCTATTAGGCTAATATACAATATTATATGAATATAATGCTGTATGTGTTTATCTAAACTGTAACACATCAACTCTTGTGCATCAATTCGATCAGGAAAGCTTTCATGTTTTGTCAGCGGACCGTAATTACATCTGTATGTTTTTGTATAGATATGTTATTGATGCAATTACTTCATGAATTGGGTAAGCGTTTATGTTGGAAAGCCTTTTGGAAATGTTCTGCTTTGAACGGAGTGTCACAAATTGTAAGTATAATAATATGTTTGATTCTAAAGGTAATATCACGCAGTCGTTTGCATTTGAAATCTGTGCACGTCGTTTGAATGTCAGCAATTCACCCAGTGTGGCATTTACATTAATTTCTGTACGTGGTTTGTCCAAAAAACACCAGATGAAAACGTATGACTGAAAGCTTTGATAACGCGTGCACTGATAACAAGTAGAAAATGCGCCGAAGGCAATCGAGTTTTCTGTACTGCGTGTAATCAAGGCCACCGAAAATAGATCTATCTTTCGGTGGTCTCGGTTTAACGCTGTATGAGCCGCTGCCCATGAAGCTTTAACCGCGGCCCGGTGGCGGCCTGGCTGATATTGGTTGCCAGATGCACGATTATGGCTAACTTTAACCTTAAATGAAATAAACACTACTGAGGCTACAGGGCTGCAATTTGGTATGTTTGATGATTGGAGGGTGGATGATCAACTTGCCAGTTTGCAGCCCTCTAGCCTCCGTAGTTTCTAAGATCTGAGGGTGGAGAGAAAAAAGTGCGGACAGAATAAAGTGCGGACGGACAGACAAAGCCGGCACAATAGTTTTCTTTTCAGAAAACTAATAACGACCTCATTCCTCTGCTGGTTGGAAATAATTTTAGAATTTGCTTACTGCCTCGCTTTCTCACGCGGTGCACTGTAGGCATAACTTAAAGTTCTTTGCAGCGTCCCTACGGCCCCCAGCTGCAACCCCTTTCATTCTTTTGACTGTACCTGAGTTCATATTCTCTTTCCTCCATCTCTGAACAAGTGCTTCATAGTGCAACTGCCTGCGAGGTTTTCCTTCTGTTAAGCTTTTAATTTTTTTTTTTTTAAATTTCAGCGCTGAATGACCCGATAGGTCACTTAGGCCTTTGGACTAAATTTTATCGTTCCATTCCATTCTACATTCTCTTTCCATTGCATTCTATATTCTCTTTCTTCCTTCTTGCTTTCCATCCACTCCTAACATTCGTTTCATAATGCTACTGCGAGGTTTTCCTCCTGTTACGCCTTTCAAACCTTTTTACTCTCAATTACCCCTTGCAGCTCTGAATGACCTCATACCTCCCAGCGCTTGGCCTTCGGCCTAAGTTTTACATTCCATTCCATTCCGCAAAGGGAAGCCGACATAAGTAGCGCAGCGGCGCTGGTGTGTTTGTGCTTGCGTCGCAGTCGGCGGCAACAAACGCTTTTGTCTCTTCAGTTCAGCCCTTTAATGCTTGTTAAGTCCGACCTTTAGACCTTTAGCTATTGTGGCCTACATACGTTCACAGGCGGCCGACATAATTGCGCACATATGCCGGCACGTTAGTCTTCCTTTCATGGGATTTGCGTTTGAAGCCTTGTCTGAAATCTCTACCACCCCCCCCCCCCGGGATATTGAGGCCATTCGTTGTTTATGACGTGATCTGAAATGTATGTGTGAGGTGTTCTAAGCTGAACTCAGCGGTGAGAGAAAGATTAAAGAAATCTTTCTCTTTTTTTTTTTCATTTCTGTCTACTGGGCAGAATTTATTCCAAAGGGGATCTCGGCATTGCCAAAGCGAGAAGATAAAGTTTGATTTAGCAGTTCGTTAATGTAATCTTTATTTTTTTAATAATTTATGTTAAAACCTTCGCCTTTATCACTATGGTCATCACAACTTTTTAACCCAATTTTTTCTACATACTTTGTAATTCGTGTCAGCTTCCTATTACCATCAAGTGGCTTTTCTATACTCAGGTCTTTCCTTATTG
Source organism: Macrobrachium rosenbergii (assembly GCF_040412425.1). Classification (NCBI taxonomy): domain Eukaryota; kingdom Metazoa; phylum Arthropoda; class Malacostraca; order Decapoda; family Palaemonidae; genus Macrobrachium; species Macrobrachium rosenbergii. Next base: position 1,246,081 of record NC_089793.1, on the reverse strand, counting down.
TTACATAAAGCATGACACTGACCAGTCTCCTCACATATTTAGTTGCTTTTCCATAACCAAGTCTTTCCTCAATAATGTTATGGATAAAGCATGACACTGAAAAGGTTCCCACTTAAAAAAAAAAATGGTCCCGGGTAGCATTTTCCCGAGATGTAACCGAGGACCGGGACCTTTCCCTGAAAAGAAAGCGGGACGCCATATCTTAAAAACTAACCATAGAATATTGATGAAAATAATCTCGTTACGTTTCTGACACCCAAATTATTTCTGCGGTACTTGTCTTCCCTAACCTAACCCAACCTAACCTAACCTAACCTGGAGCTGGTGCAATAATAGCATACATCTCAGGAATTTGCTCCAGGGAATCTCTAATTTATTGCACTTTCCGTTCCCTGCCCAGAGCATAACGTGGAAGACTGTGCGAAAATTCCACGCGCGTTTATTTTATTCATAAGTTCCGGCATAATAATTTTTCTGTGAGTTGTCACTGCTGCCCGCAGGGACTCGTCTTGATATTTTTGGAGGGAGGCAGCGCACTCATTATTGCAGCATTAAACTTTTTGCAAAGCGTTTGTTAAATGTCAGGGTGAGGAGAAGCGCTCGCTTTTATGGTTACGATAAAAGGATTGTATTTAAAGCGTTTTTAGTCCATTTTAAATTGTTTTTCCATGCGAGTTAAAGGTTAGGATTTTTATCTTTTAATTATTATTATTATTTCATTAGATGAAACCTGTTCAGATGGATCAAGCCCACCAAAGGGGCCATTGGATTCGAGTTTAAGCTTCCAAAGAATGTTGGTTTCAACCTCCCACCGCAGACCCCACACTGCAGCAGAAACTGATCATGATACAGAGCCAATGACTATTTATTTTATTTAAGGTTAAAGTTAGCCATGATCGTGCTTCTGGCAACGATATAGGCCAGGCCACCAGGGGCCGTGGTTAAAGTTTCATGGGCCGCGGCTCATACCGAGACCACCGAAAGGTAGATCTGTTTTCGGTGGCCTCGATTATGCGCTGCAGCGGCTGTACAGAAAACTCGATTGCGCCGAAGAAACTTCGACGCATATTTCACTTGTTTCAGTTTAAGACTTCCCAGTCAAAGTGTGACAGATAACTGCCCTGAGGCATTCCTCTACGTATTTTTACAACGACAGAACAAAAAATGCATTTTAGTAAAATCGCAATTCGAAAATGCTTCTAGTAATTTCCTCGTGGCAGCGTCGGAAGTTGGACTTCCTTTTCCAGTTTAAGACTTAACGCCGTGTTCTCTTTTTCTTCCCTTTCGGGTTTTGTGATGAGGCTAAACGCTTTTTCGCTCTCGGGCGTTCAAGCGTCTCCTATTTAGCGATGTGTACACAGGAATCCTTTTGCCTTCCCCCCAAAAGCTTTTGTACGCGCCTCCATTACGTTTGCATGAGCTATTCTTGCCGGGTACGAAACACCAGTGTCTGTCCATTTTCCCTTTCGTCGAGCGGAAAGGAAAAAGGCTTGTGATGCAATTTGATATGCACACACACACACACACACACACACACACACAATAGCACTCTTACGCAATTTTCTTTGTGGTGGGATGTAGATGTTTTGCGGATTAAGTAATGTTATTTTTTTCGAGTATGTTATTATATTATATTTTGCAAGGTTGGTTTCTCATATATTTTCTCCGTGTGAGATGTCTACTTTGATTTCATACCAAGATTAGCTCTCCGTATTGGGGTAGTGCTGTCAGTGCGCGCCCCATGAAACTTTAACCACGGGCCGGTGGTGGCATATCCTATATCGTTGCTAGAGGCATGATTATGGCTAACTTGAACCTTAAATAAGATAAAAACTACTGAGGCTAGAGGGCTGCAATTTGGTATGTTCGATGATTGGGGGTGGATGATCAAGGTACCAATTTGCAGCCCTGTAGCCTCAGTAGCTTTTAAGATCTGAGGGCGGACAGAAAAAAAAGTGCGGACAGATTAAAGCGCGGACGGACAGACAAAGCCGGCACAATAGTTTTCTTTTACAAAAAAACTAAAAATTAAATGCACATAAAATTAATTGAAAAGGAATTACACCTCTCAGAAGAGATTAAATACTCTCTTTTAAATAGTGAATTTATTAAGGCACGTGGCTCGTATGTAATGCTTCAAAAAATATTTATATTATTTCTTGTCATTTTCATGCTTGCCAGCGTCCGATTATAAAATGAATATGAAATTAACAAAAGACAAGTAATTACATCCCTTTGATGCTATCAGATATTGTCTTTTAAGTATTGGAGTTATGAAAGGATATTGCTTACATGTATTTTGTACTTTTAAAATATATATATATACATTTTTGTAATATTGTGATTTACCTTCCCAGTTAATATCAAGTCTTGGGTATTATAGATAGCAGGGTAGATGGTTTACATGTGCTTTTGAATAAATGTGTAATTTCTTGTAAATACGATATTTTTTATTCATTAATAACATTGCTATTGTAGTTATTAAGGCAGACGTCTTCTATGAACTTTTGGAAAAAATGTATAATTTCATGTAAATACGACACTCCTACTCATTAATGATATTAATTTTACAGTTAATAAGCCACATGGCTTACACGTGCACGTGAATAAATGAATAATTTCTTGTAAAATACGACATTCTTATTCATTAATAACATCTATATTGTAGTTATTAAGGCAAACGTCTTATAATGAGCTTTCGAAAAAAAAAAATATTCATTTCCTTGTAATTTTATTATTTACATATTACATCACTTTTTCGTCTTCGTCGTAAGAGAGAAGTTAATGGACTCGATCTGATTGTAAAAGGAACGAAAAAGACTTAAGAACGGCGATAAAACTGTTTTTTTTTTTTTATTGCGGTCAGGCACCAACTTCGTTTGTTACGGTTAAAAAAAAACACCAGAAATTTTTCCCATTACGAGATGCTTTTGTCTCCAGGGGTTCCTAAATAGCCTGTGTAATCAAGCTTGCTCGTTTCATGTTTCAGTACGGTGCAGTGAATATATATAAATACATATACTGTATATATATATATATATATATATATATATATATATATATATATATATATATATATATATATATATATATATATATATATATATATATATAATATATAAATATTTATATATACATATTTATATTTATATATAATATATATGTATATATATTTTATATATATAAATATATTTTATATATATATATATATATATATATATATATATATATATATTATATATATATATATATATATATATATATATATATATAGAGAGAGAGAGAGAGAGAGAGAGAGAGAGAGAGAGAGAGATTTAGGATTAGGGATGTCTCAAAGACTTAGTAGCCCATCCGAGGAGACCAAAATGCCCAGAGAGAGAGAGAGAGAGAGAGAGAGTAGAGAGAGGTGTCCATGCACAGCAAATTCGTGTAAAATGGGCGTTTATAAATAAATAATATGTCTATTTTTGTGTATTTCGTCTTTTTAAACAATAATGATATTTTCGCCTTAGTTTTTATTACACTTTTTTGACAATTTCCATTTATTTAATATTATTTCAATCGTTCCTCATTATAACCAAAATTCATCATTGGTAGTCGTTAATTATGGTTTTGTATTTCTTCGCAAATAATAATAATAATAATAATAATAATAATAATAATGATAATAATACTAATAATAATAATAATAATGTTTTCAGGAATCTTACTTAAAGAAATTCCTTTCCTTTGTTGTCTTCTTGTCAGCTAATAATAATAATAATAATAATAATAATAATAATAATAATAATAATAATAATAATAATGTTTTCAGGAGTCGTGCTTCAGAAATTCCTTTCGGTTGTCCTATCGTCAGCTGATAATAATAATAATAATAATAATAATAATAATAATAATAATAATAATAATAATAATAATAATAATAATAATAATAATAATAATAATAATAATAATAATAATAATAATAATAACAATAATAAATATCGTTTTTGCAGTTCATCCATCACATATTTCGCCGGAGCAGATTTTCGCAAGAGCCCAATAAATCAATGCCAGCCATAATTCGGCCAACAAGATTAACCTCATTCCTGGCCTAACCCTTTCCCCCCCACCCCTTCCCCCCTTGTAAGTGATGCCATCAGCAACAGTTAAATTCTGCTGCGTCAGCAAAAAAAAAAAGAGAGGAAGAAATAAAGAGAGAAAAGCAAGAAGGAGATGGATTGCTCCGCTGGAAGAATCAGATCGGATAATCGTGTAAAAAAAAATTTTTTTCACAAAAAATGAAATCGTGATTTTTTGGAACCGGTGGGTTGGGCTAGGGTGTGATGGAGGGTTAGGAGGGAGTGGGAGGGGTATTTAAGGAAGGGGTGTTGGAGGGTTGGGGGTGGGATTTGGGAGATATGACAAGTTTGCAGACCTGTCTAAAGCAGGAATAAAAATAATGGTTTTACGAGTAAGGGGTGCAATCAGGCAATCGCAATCAGCCAGGCGTTGCTCTCTCTCTCTCTCTCTCTCTCTCTCTCTCTCTCTCTCTCTCTCCAGCTTTCTCTCTCTCAGCTTTTCTTTTTTTGTTTTCTTCAGTGGCGGAAGCTAGATGGACAAATAGAGAGAGAGAGAGAGAGAGAGAGAGAGAGAGAGAGAGAGAGAGAGAGAGAGAGAGAGAGAGAGAGATTCTTATCGGAGAATCATATGCAAGAATGTTTAATGCAGAATACAGGTATCATTTTACGTATATCTATATTTCTATCATCCCCTATACACACACATATACAGTACATATATATATATTATATATATTATATATATAGATGTATATATAATATATTATATATATATATATGTGTATATATATATATATTTGACAGAGCAAGAATTAAATTCCAAGGCCTTGTAATATATTCACGACAAAAGTTACGTATGAATGAGGCACTGAAAATGAAAATATATTATGAAAAAAGGGATTTGTGATTGTATATGACATTCAGTACTTGCTAGATTGAATTTTACAATTAGCTAAAAGCCCAGTGTAAGTCATATAAAAATATAAAACGCATAAGGACGATAATAGTAGAATTTGAATTGCAAATGCATAACCATTCATCGCCAAATATGAAAGAGGCAATTAAGCGATTTCAGTCATACATTTTTTTTCATTATTTTTTTCATTATTCAATAATTCACTCAATAATCGGATTAGCTTCTTATCGCCCCTCGGTCAGTTGGGCGGGCTGAATTATTTCGGTGTTTTTCGAAGTCCTTTTTCCCCTGATAACAATTCCATGGTTATCATTAAATATATAATATTGCCGGATATTTAATATATCGCATAAAATAAATATTCTAAGTATTGACGGAAGCTTACTGGATGGAAATCTAGGAAGTATTGACTAAGATTAGTTCCTTGAAAAATTGGTTCTTATTCTTAAAATATACTCGTATATTTATATACACTGATTTCATGCTTAAAATAACAATATAATAATATTAATATTAATGATATAAATGAGAAATATAAATAAGAAAAACGTATTAAAGAAATTATTTTGAAATATAATAATAATATATGATCAGAATAATGATATATATATATATATATATATATATATATATATATATATATATATATATATATATATATATATATATATATATAACCAATCTTTTCAGCATGAATTAATCTATAACCAATAAATACAATATCAAGAAATCATAAAATGCATTATAAAATGCATCTGGACCTCGCCTTTTGCGGAGAGTCAGTATTTGCAAAAATCTCTTTTTTAACATTCTTAACATTCATAAACACATTACTCGCTAACTTCTATAATTTAATTTTTTTTTCTTAAAGGCGCGCGAATTTTTAGGCCAAACTTCCCCAGAAAAATACATGACGTAATTAGATTCCAAGTTTTTTTTTTTTTCTTTTTTTTTTTTTTTTTTTGACCCAGCTGAATTAGTTACCGTCATGGGTAGTGAGGTTAGTACCCAGCCTTATTCAGTGTAGCAGTTGGGTACTATCAAAGTTACTTTTTTAAAAATTATATTACAAGTTTTGTTATTCAGTTCTGAGTCTTTTTTTGAATCACTTAAATTTCAACAATTTCCTCAGAGGAATTTGTTGAATTTGTTAGAATTAATGAGTATTTAAGATATTAGAGTAATATCCATAGCCTATGTATTGTTTGTTGTAATGGAAATTTTCCGTTCAGTAAAAGAATCACATATTAGTTTTTTTGGTAACAAATCCTCCTCCTAATTCATTCTCTCTCTCTCTCTCTCTCTCTCTCTCTCTCCTCTCTCTCTCTCTCTCTCTCTCTCTCCTCTAAAATGGAAAATCTGCATGCAAAAAACAGGTTTTCTACCTCAATTCTTGGTTATTCTCCTCTCTCTCTCTCTCTCTCTCTCTCTCTCTCTCTCTCTCTCTCTCTCTCTCTCTCTCTCTCTCTCTCTCAGTGAAATGAGCCTGCTCTTGGCATTTTGGTTCAGTCCCTGTTGTCTTTGTCTTAAGAATAATCACGGAATGGCCTAGATTTGCATAATGAATATCAAATAGCAGCGTGAGGGGAAAAGAGGAGACATTTTAAGGAAGTGGCTCTATGTAACTTCCATTCTCTCTCTCTCTCTCTCTCTCTCTCTCTCCTCTGGATGTTGTCACGGGGCTGCCTAACTCACGCGGACCAGTTTCCAGTTTGTATGTTTTTCCTGATGTATTTTGAAATCGTGTGTAACCTCTTTCAAATCCTGAGTTGGATATTAGACCATATACTGTTAAAAACTGTTTATTTTTAATATATTTTAATATGTTCTGCTTTTATATAATCTTTTTGGAAAATATTTATAATATTCTACTTTTATATAATCTTGTTTTGGAAAAGAAACGACTACTTTTAGTTTAGCGTTGGTCACTAAATGAGTATTTTTGCAGGAACTAGATGCTCATTATAATACGTTATGATTGGTTACAGGATTTCTGTTACTTTTTCTCTCCGGCTTCATATCTTAAAAACTACTGAGGCTAGAGGGCTGCAAATTGGTATGTTGATCATCCACCCTCCAGTCATCAAACACACCAAATTGCAGCCCTCTAGCCTCAGTAGTTTTTATTTTATTTAAGGTTAAAGTTAGCCATAATCGTACTTCTGGCACCGCTACAGGTACCAACAACGCAGGCCACCACCGGACTGTGGCTGAAAGTTTCGTACAGCATTATACGCTGTACAGAAAACCGATTGCTTCGGCGCATTTTTTACTTGTTTTTGTCTAGTTCCTCCTACCAGCTTTCGTTCCTTTTACATTACTTCCTTTCGTATTCTCCTTCTTCAGTCATGACAATTGCTTCAACATTATTTTCAACGCTGAATGACCTCATAGGTTCCAGCGCTTGGCTCTCGCCTAAGCTTTATATTTCAGTCCATATTTTTAAATTACATGATTAATATACTTGCAGAAATATCATGCAACGTATGTATTCAAAAGTAAGTTATTTTCATCGCTGGATGATTTCTTAGGTCCCAGCGCTTGGCCTTTGGCCTAAATTTTATATTCCAGTTCGGTATTTCTATATTATTTTATTATAAATACGTTGAGGCATTTATTATAATCTCTTTCTTCCATCTTACTTTCCTGAACCCTTTCCTAACAATTGTGTCAACATTACTTTCAGCGCTGAATGGTCTCATAGGTCCCACCGCTTGGTCTTTAGCCAAAATTCCGGATTCCATTCCATATTTCTGTATTATTTTATTAATATACATTCAAACATATCTTACAGCACCATGCATTCAAACTTAAGCAAGCTGTGTGCTTGCGTTTAACTGGGCCAAAGAGTCTCATTACCAACACGCACCTCACACTCGAGTCTAAGAGACGAGTTGGCATAAATCCCGACAAGGCTCTCTCTCTCTCTCTCTCTCTCTCTCTCTCTCTCTCTCTCTCTCTCTCTCTCTCTCTCTCTCTCTCTCTCTCTCTCTCTCTCTCTCTCTCCCACTTTGCCGTGACACGAAATCCTCACTTAGGTCCCACTCCTGAATGGCCATTTGCATCTTTGCAACTTGTAACTTACGAGCATATTTGCAGGTCAAACATTACTACACCCTCCCCTCCTCCTCCTCCTCCTCCCTCCTGCCTCCAGTGCTCCTCCTCCTCCTCCCCTCCTCCTCCTCCTCCTCCTCCTCCTCCTCCTCCTCCTCTCTCTCTCCTCCTCCTCCCTCCCCATTTTGAAGTTGTGTAATTGCATGCTTGCGTGAGTGCTCTCTCTC
>NC_089793.1:1225323-1235323 GCF_040412425.1 Macrobrachium rosenbergii | reverse complement strand
TGTATATGATAAGTTTGTGATATGTATATGACAATTTTGTGATATGTATGTGACAAGTTTGTGATATGTATGTGATAAGTGTCCAAAATGTATGTAACAAGTTCCCAATATGTATGTTACAAGTTTCCAAGATGTATATGATAAGTTTGTGATATGTATGTAACAAGTTGCTGATATGGTTGTGACAAGTTTGCAATGTGTTTATGATAAGTTTTTGATATGTATGCCATAAGTTTGTGACATTTTTACTGTCATGTTAACAGATTTCTTCTTTCCCACACTCACTTTTAATTAGCAAACAGCTGAAAAATTAAACAATATAAAAGTTGTTTTATACTTACATTATTAATTTATTGAAAGAGCGTTCTAATTTGCATCATCAGTTTTAACCTCTATGTTAAATATTCATTTACATAAACTATATATTTCCCCTGGCATATTCCAGCAACTGTGCATATTCAGCCTCCGCAAAAGTTTCAGTTTGTAGATTTTCAGATAATCTACATAAGTACTCCTCTTTTTTTTTTTTTTTGTTAATGATGTTTGGATTAAATATTAAGACAATTATAGCTCCACGTCTGGTTTATTGTAATGGGAATTATTGGCATAAATGGTCCACCGCAATCACAGTCATCAAGGATTACCTTACCATGTTGACGTAATTGCTTCATCAGGAAACGCCATCCATTGTGTCTTGACTCTGCCAGTTATAACAATCCATCATTGTCATCATCATCGTAATTGTTATAGCTGCTTCTGAATTGTTATTGTTATATCTCGATAAGATCGTTTGTTTTTATGTCCAGAATTATCAGGGCCAATAGATAAAAGATTGACTGAACGGTTTAATTGAAAAATTCAGAAATATTGCAGTAGCCATTTTGTGAAAGAGGTTGCCAGAACAGTGCACACCTTTATTTAAAATGGAGTTCTTTTGGCTGGGCGAAGGATATTTGTTCGGTCACACACCGGGATTTAAGGTCAGTAACTGGACCTTCTGATTTATTTGGGTCTCTGGGAATATGGGAATATTCCAGTCGTTTACAACTGCTTGGAATGTATTTTGTATACTCGTGTACTTGGAATAATGCTATCATAATCACACACATAATAGATGATTAAGTAATGACATTTTCACAGCTCTCTCTCTCTCTCTCTCTCTCTCTCTCTCTCTCTCTCTCTCTCTCTCTCTGTCATACACACAGACACACATGCACCGGCAATTGTTTTTCACAATTGTTTTTCCCTTCCTCCTTCACGCCTCACTTCTTAATCTCGAATCTAACACTCTCTCTCTCTCTCTTTCTCTCTCTCTCTCTCTCTCTCTCTCTCTCTCTCTCTCTCTCACCATCAGCCACCTTGCTTATTTTTCTCAATCAGACGAGTCAGACCTCCTGACGGGGCAAGGGGTAGTTTTATGCTGCCTATCGCTGCTACACCAGGAAATTTATCCCGAAGGGGATAGCAAGACCGAGGGAAAAATCGCCAAAAAAAAAAGAGAAATTGCTGCTGTTACAGCTGCTGGGCTGCTGCTGCTGTTATTGGCGCTGCATTCTGCTGTGTCTGTGGAATACCATTGTGCGCTGTTGTTCTGTTCGCTTGAAAATTGATATTGGATGTTTTCCCGTTTCATACAGCGTTGTTCTTGTTGTAGTGCCAGTTGATGAATCCGATGATGGACAAGCTGGTGTATATATATATATATATATATATATATATATATATATATATATATATATATATATATATATATATATATATATATATATATATATATATCACATTACCGCAGGTGAAAAATAAGAGACCGTAGGTCCTGACCGGTTTCGACTTTATTTTCAAGCCATTTTTTACCTGCGGTAATGTGATAAATGAATCAACGTACAAAAGTAATTATATCATCTTTATATTTATATATATATATATATATCATATTACCATGAAAAATAAGAGACGGGGTAGGTCCTGACCAGTTTCTATTTTCAAGCCATTTTTTATAATGTGATAAATGATATATGTGATAAATGATATCATATATATATATATATATATATATATATATATATATATATATATATATATATATATATATATATATATATATATATAATACACCACACACATTCCTTCAACACCACCCCAAGCATAAGTTTCATCGCTCCCCACCCCCCTCACCCGTCCAGGCAGGACAGGCGAAGTCCTCTAATTCTCCCTAAACCAAGAGACAAGAAAATCCTATTTTAGACGGAGGAGCAAAATCAGGGCAACATCGGCGGCACTCCACAGACGGCCATTGCGTGTCTCCGTTATTTACTTTATCTCATCTTATTTTAACCTCCGGAGCCGTGAAGAGAGAGAGAGAGATAGAGTCGGGGGAAGAGGAGAGAGAGAGAGATCTGGGTTGAGAGAGAGGGGAGGGGGAGAGAGAAGATGGAGAGAGATGAGAAGAGAGATTGAAAGAGAGATGAGAGAGAGAGAGAGAGAGAGAGAGAGAGAGAGAGAGAGAGAGAGATTTGGGTGAGAGAGAGAGGGGGAAGAAAAGAGGTGGAGAGAGAAATGAGGAAGAGAAAAGAGAGAGAGAGAGAGAGAGAGAGAGAGAGAGAGAGAGAGAGGGAGGAAGAAAGAAAAGAGATGGATAGAGAATGAAGAAGAGAAATGGACGGGGGAAAGAGACAAAGAGAGAGATCTAGGTTGAGAGAGAATGGGGGAGGGAGAGAGATTGAGGAAGAGAGAGAGAGAGATTTGGGTTGAGAGAGAGAGGCGGGGAGGGAGAGGGAGAGAGAGAGAAGAAGGGAAAGAGAGAGAGAGAAAGAAAAATGGTGCGCGAGAGAGAGAGAGAGAGAGAGAGAGAGAGAGAGAGAGAGAGAGAGGGGGCAGGGGTGTCTGGCGAATAGTAATACGAATATACAATGGAGGCGACAGGTATACAAGGCAGGTGTAGTCCCGTCAGACAAATACCTTCATTTGACCTGTCAGGGGAGAGGTCATTAAACCCCCACAACACCTAACCCCCCTGTTTCCCCTTCCTCCCACCCCAACTCATTTCCCCAACCCCACATCAAGAGGTTTCTTCGCTGTCTTTCATTATTTGTTCAGTCCCTGTCTCCCAGCATACACTGAAATTACATTTTTGAAATTATACTTTGATGGTTCTGTATGTTGGTTATTGTGAATGTTTGTATGATTTGTATGTCTCTGTATGATTTATGTATTGCCAGTTTTTTTAGCATTGGTTGAGGGGTTTAATGGCTGAATTACTTGTAAATGGCCTTAAATATATATATAAACTTCATGAATTAATAAATTTTTAAAAATATATATATATATATATATATATATATATATATATATATATATATATATTTATATATATATACACTACACATGTATACACATATATATGTGTGTGTATGATCAGATATAACAATTGGAATATTTGTGATTTTCATTTTAGTATTTTTTAGATATACCAGCATAATTGAAATATTTCTTGATTTCATTTTATATATTTTTTATATATATATATAGCATATATATATATATATATATATATTCTGCATCTTGACAGGTTCTCTTTAAGCCAATTTATTCTGTACGTTATAAAAAAAGTTCCACTGACGTTTCTTTGAACTTGATTGAAAGTTAATTGACATTTAGTTTAAAGACAGACATCCTTTGATCATACCTGTGCTGCCCGCTCTGAAAGAAACTCTCTCTCTGGAAGTTGATAAATAAATTACGGGATAGAATATGAAATAGATTATCACTGAATATTTTCGACAGAGACGATGTTGGCAATGCCTAGAAAAACACCTTTTGCTCTATGAAAATGGTTTTGAGATTAATTTAAACTAGCGCTATGAATCATAACGGATTTCACGTTCTTAATGGTTAAGATTAAGTTAGTTATGTATGTCGACGCATTTGAAGAATCTCGCTCGGCCCCGCCCCCTTTCCCTTGCACCGCGGATAATGCATGACATTATCGTACCGCACTCTCCGACGTTATCAGTTGCTGCTTGGCTGTGACACTGATAACATCGAAAGGTCGTTCATTCAATAACTAAAGGAGGCTCTAGAACCTGTAATATCGCGAAAGAATGGGTTAGGATGGGGTGGGGTGCGGAGGATGGAGCGTGGCCGAGTGATATTCTTAAAATCGACTTTAGAAAAATACCTTTTGCTCTATGAATACGGTTATGAGAATCATTTAGACTAGCGCTATGAATCATAACTGATTTCACGTTCTTAATGGTTAGGATTAAGCTAATAGATAAATTACAGAATAGAATATAGAATAGATTAATTTAATTAGCACTATTAATCATAACTGATTTCACGCTCGTAATGGTTAAGATTAAGTTAATTATGCAGTAGTGTGGTATAATTTTACTGTTGAAAAAACGTGTTTAAGTTATTAAATTTCGTTCCATAATCTGAATTAATTTTTATAATTGGTTAATCCCTATTACTCCACAGTCTGCATTTATTTATATCATCGGTTAATCCCTATTACTCCACAGTCCACATTATTTTTTGTAGTCGGTTAATCCCTATTATTCCACTGTCTGCTTTTTTTTGTAGTCAGTTAATCCCTTTTACTTCAGTCTACATTCAGTTTTGTAGTCGGTTAATCCCTATTACTCCAAAATCGCGCATTACTTTTTGTAGTCAGTTAATCCAATGCCACTCCATTAATCCCCTTGCCAGCCATTAACCTCTTTTGCAAATGACACGTTGTGTAGTCGGCGTTTAATAACACGTCATATCCATCAGAACGTTCCCACTTCTTTGAAGGACATTGCTTTTCAAGACAGCCATGCTAATTACTTTTCTTGACACTTTTGGATAATTATTAGCCAAGAGTTTTATTTTGGCTACGACTAAAATGTGGAACAGCTTGCCAAGTGCAGTTGTGGAATATAGAATTTTGCTGAATATCACGTGTTATCGGTTTTAACTTCTATTCCCTCATATTGATTTATTTATCACCTTTTCCTGTAACTCTCTCTCTCTCTCTCTCTCTCTCTCTCTCTCTCTCTCTCTCTCTCTCTCTCTCTCTCTCTCTCTCTCTCCAGGCTGATTTCCCTTTGAAGCCTTCTTGGGTTGATATGTGTGTCGACACTTTCCATAAAGGTTTCCAGCTGAAGGTTTGAGGAGAAAGAAATCGATTTTCAATTCGGAACCGCCAAATTAGTCCAGCGGGAGTGTCGTAGGGTGATCGAAGCGGCCCCCGGAAGTACTGGGGGTCTCCAATGATAATTGAAATCTACAAAGGCGAGGAATATGTGTGGTCCCTTAACTTCGAACGATCAAAGAATATGTCGGGCCAGGCGAAGGGAATAGACCAGGATGGGGTTTTCCTTTGACTTTGTACCCAATTAAAATGGGATTCTTGTTCGGAGGGAAGATATCGTTTGGTCTGAACCGTTCTTCTGTTCCGTTTAGGCTATTTTGGTGTTAGATCGCGAAGAAGATATTCGTGAGGAGATTGTTGCAAAGGGTAGCTTATTTTAGATTGGTAAAGGGAATCCATTTCTCTTCATGTGCAAGGGCATACTACCAAAAAAAAAAAAAAAGGTAAATATTCACATATATCTTTCTTGTTTTTTTATATCGATTTTTCACTGGTTATAAACTCTTTTTTTAGGCTGGGGAGAGAGAGAGAGAGAGAGAGAGAGAGAGAGAGAGAGAGAGAGAGAGGTGAAGTCGCAGACTCAGTTTCCAATCGTTTTGTAATACAGGCAAGAAATGTAACAAAAGTGAAAATAAATATGAGATTCAAAGACATAGTAATCCGTTTTGACTGAATGCTCTCTCTCTCTCTCTCTCTCTCTCTCTCTCTCTCTCTCTCTCTCTCTAAAAAAAAGCAAGCCTAAAAGAAGAGTTTATTATTATTATTATTATTATTATTATTGTGTATTATTATTATTATTATTATTATACCCTTCAGGACGAGAACATCGCCTTTCATCCGGCGCACTAAATTCGGCTGAATCTTCGCGAACATATATCATGCAATGGAAGCCGATTTCCATCATGATTTTTCAAAAAGTCCCTAAAATAATCTCGTAATTCCAACCACTACCATCCCAGGCTTTAACCAACTGAACGTGGCACAAAGTGCATTTTTCCATCAGCAATCCATTAGCTGCGTCAGTTTTCCCTGATTACGGAACGCATCCCCAAAAAAGCAGAATGGAAAATCAGTTCCGCGAAAATTCGGTTTTTGTGATTACGAGTACAATTTCAGGCATTTGGAGTTTATGAAATACTACCGACAAAATCACGATCCCACTGTAGCCGACCGTGTCCCGTTTTCTTTCGTGACGAGGCCGAGGGGATACTCAAACGCATTTTGGGCGTGACGCGCTGTCATAGATATGTGGTCCCTGTCTCGTTCGTCGTCTTTATTGGGCGAGAACGCTTCTAAGACTGGCGTTTCTGTTTGCATATGCGCGTACATGTGTACACACTGTGTGTGCGTATGTTTGTAGGTAATGGATAAATGCACTTGGGTACGTATACATGCATTCACTTGCATATATGCATGGTTTTATGCGTTCATACATATAGATTTGTTCATTTAGGTTAACTTGTATATTAAGTCTTTATAAGACCTAATGGCATGCTCACACACACACAGAGAGAGAGAGAGAGAGAGAGAGAGAGAGAGAGAGAGAGAGAGAGAGAGAGAGAGACTGGTATATTAGCTCTTTACATGACAAGCATAATCATGTGAAAATATATGCAGGCTTCATACATACCAGTGTATATGCATAGGGGAGAGAGAGAGAGAGAGAGAGAGAGAGAGAGAGAGAGAGAGAGTGGTATGTTAGCTCTTTACATCACATAATCATGCGAAAATATATACCAGCAACATATATACCAATGTATCTGTATAGGCGAGAGAGAGAGAGAGAGAGAGAGAGAGAGAGAGAGAGAGAGACAGAGAGAGACTTGTAAATTAACTCTTTGCATGACACTCGCAATCATGGGGATATATATATATATATAATCCAACATACCCATGTATACGTTCAGGTGAAAAAGAGAGAGAGAGAGAGAGAGAGAGAGAGAGAGAGAGAGAGAGAGAGAGAGGAAATTACACCGAGCTGAAAACGAGTTTGAAAGGCCCAGTGAGGCAAAAAAAAAAAATCGAAGGTGCAAAGGATTCACGTCATTTAGCAAGAGCGTAATTCACATTTCCCTTTGATGCCGTTGGGTTATTACACTTATTTAAATTTAATATCCTGCGAGCAGGCTTCCCATTTATGCAGGAATTAAATAAGGGGAGGGGAGTAGGGGAGGGGAGGAGGAGGAGGAGGAGGGGGAGTGTCACTTGAGGCCGTCCTCCACATATACAGCTTTTTGCCTCATTAAGGTGTTCGATTATTATTATTATTATTATTATTATTATTATTATTATTATTATTATTATTATTATTATTATTATTATTATTATTATTCTTGTAACTTATTTTTTTACTGTATTTTTTCTTCGTCTTTGCAAGTTTCATTTTAACCGTTTCGACAACTTCATAGCTGGGCTTAATTGTATTTCGTGTATTTTTCAATTGATTTTATTAAAATTGTCCAAACTTTAAAAAAGGATTATTATTATTATTATTATTATTATTATTATTATTATTATTATTATTATTATTATTATTATTATTATATTTCTATAATCCATACATTAAATAGAGCCTAATGCCTTTCTGTTAAAAATAAAAGACAGATATAGAAATTAGAGAGAGAGAGAGAGAGAGAGAGAGAGAGAGAGAGAGAGAGAGAGAGAGAGAGAGTTATGGAGGTATAATGAACTGCAGATGAATAAATAAAAGTAATAAATTTATATAACCAGAAACTAAGACCTTCAATTTCAATAAATTAAAGATTGCCAAAGCATTACACCTGAATATCGACTGATAAATTCTCTAATATTTTTCACAGCAAAAGGATGATGACATCTTGAACTTAGGCATTGTGAAATGAGTAGCACGTCCTAATTCTCGAGGTGGTTCTCTAGTGAGGGAAAAATTGTGGTAAGTGGACACAAAAAAAAAAAAAAATAATACCTACGAACATTTTGGACCTGTTCTGATAGCTCGAAAATGCTTACCTTATTGTCATTAAAACTATTTGGCCATGCTCACCTGAGCATCTCTCTCTCTCTCTCTCTCTCTCTCTCTCTCTCTCTCTCTCTCTCTCTCTCTCTCTCTCTCTTCAGCCATACCTGCTTAATGCCTCCTCCGCTATTTTTATGATCTTTGCTCCATTTGTCCAAGACGAAATATGCAGAACTGCAGCGGAAGGAATCGTGGGAGATGTGGCGAGAGTCTCCATCAAAGGGATTTTCATTAGAGAATCATTTTAAGATGAATTGCTACTTATTTCTTTCTTTCTTTCTTTCTCCTTCTCTCCCTTCTCTCCCCTCCCTCTCTCTTTCTTCTCTCCCTCCCCTTCTCTTCTCTCTGCCTTTTTCCCTTCTCTCCCCCTCCCCATTTCTCTTCTTCCTCCCTCTCTCCCTCTGTTCTCTTCTCCTTCGTCTTCTTCCTCCTCTTCCTCCTTCTCCCTTCTCTTCTAATTACCTTTTTCCTCCTTTTCCCTCCTCCTCCTCCTCCTCCTCCTCCTCTCGTTCACCTTTCCTTCTCCCTCCCACTCTTCTCCCTACATCTCTCCCTTCTCTTTCCTCTCCTTGTCCCCCTTTTCTTCCTCGCTTTACTTCCCCCCTCCTCCTTCCCTTCTCTTTCCCCTCCTCCTCACCTTCTCTTCCCCTTACTCTCCTACTCTTCTCCCCCTCCTCATCTCCCTCTCCTCCTCCTCCTCCTTCCCCTCCTCATCCTCCTCCTCCTCCTCCCCTCCTCCTCCTCCTCCTCCTCCTCCTCCTCCAACATTCACTCTTCGGCTCTCTGAGGTCCGAAAACCTTGGTTTTAACAGGGTTCCATCCTATATATCCCTGTACGGTATTTTGAAAGCGACTCAACTTGATCAGAAATGGCTGGGTTCCTTTACGCGATATATATTTACTTAAAGATTTCATGGCCGCCTGTTGTTCCCTTGTGCAGGAAATCAACATTTTTCTCTTTTTCATTTTTTTTTATTTTATTTTATTTGTTTATTTTTTTTTAATCAGGGGGTTAAACTTTCTGCGTTTGTATCTTCGACGGGCGTGATCATGCAACACAAATTTCTGTGTATCTTCTGTTGGATTGGCGTTGCTCTCTCTCTCTCTCTCTCTCTCTCTCTCTCTCTCTCTCTCTCTCTCTCTCTCTCTCTGGGATTGCTGTTCTCTCTCTCTCTTCCTCTGCTCTGTGGATTGCTGTTGCTCTCTCTCTCTCTCTCTCTCTCTCTCTCTCTCTCTCTCTCTCTCTCTCTCTCTCTGCTCTCTCTCTCTGATTGCCTGCATGTTCTCTCTCTCTCTCTCTCTCTCTCTCTCTCTCTCTCTCTCTCTCTCTCTCTCTCTGTATTTGGATTGCCATTGCTCTCTCTCTCTGTTTGGTGTGTGTGTGTGTATTGGATTGCCACTGTGTCTCTCTCTCTCTCTCTCTCTCTCTCTCTCTCTCTCTCTCTCTCTCTCTCTCTCTCTCTCTCTCACCTCGTCAATTTTCACCACGTAAACAAAATTACCGGACAATTCAAAGAATTCTGTGAATGAAACCGCGTCATTGACATATTTTCCATAATGACCCAATCCATGCTATAATTCTGGAGGAATTCTGGTATGTTAATGAACTCATTATTACATTTTGACTTCCGTGTAATAAGAGCACGGAACGAGTGTTCAGAACGAGTGTTCAAAAAGAGTGTTCGATTTTCGACCGATTACGCTCTGAAATGGTTCGTGAAATCAGTGGTCACGATGCGGTGGAATTTGGACGTCAGTGAAATTGTTTTTGTAAAATTCTAAAATGGTTTGGTTGTTTGGGGTAATAATAATAATAATAATAATAATAATAATAATAATAATAATAATAATAATAATAATAATAATAA
>NC_089793.1:1190323-1220323 GCF_040412425.1 Macrobrachium rosenbergii | reverse complement strand
ATTCTTCAATGCTTTGTTTAGGGGGTCCCATTTGCAGCATCTGCAACATCAGTAGTAAGGCAAGGGAAAACTGCAGTATCTACCATTTTTCTCAGTTTTGTATTTTTGCAGATACTGAGGTCTTCCATTTTAGGGCAGTAGTAACTCATAACAATTCAAAATACCCCATTCATTATATATATATATGGCAGGGGTCCTAATCGACTGTCGTTACGTATATCTTTATCTCAACTAATTTAGGCCTCCAAGATGTGAAGAGTATGTTTTAGGGTGAGGGGATGGTTAGGAAGGTAGGAAATTTAGTGAATGAGAGGAATTGTAAATATGTTTCTATGCTTCATAGACAGATGTTGATGGACTAGATTTTTTTATTTTTTTCACCAGTTGACTGGTTATTCAGGTTTTTATCACTAGCCATGTAAAGTGAGAAAAAAATCGTATTTGGTTAAGCTAAGCTATAAATATATATCCAGTTCTCTTCATCTATATTTTGATAACTCAAGTGCACAGCCATCATAAGTGGGTTACATTCTCGCTATGATTGTAAACACAATGACCTTATATAAGAAACTGTGGGCCTCCCTGCCATATCCGGGAAAGAACATTATCCGCCAAAGTTACCTTTTACGTACCATTTGCGGATAATGGTACCTTGCGGATAATGGTACCGCGGATAATGGTACCATTTGCGGACGATGGTACCTTTTTGGGATAATGGTACCTTTTGCGGATAAGGCCGGGAGGTAACATTATCCGCCAGTGTTAACATTGACAAATCCGTTACACAACTCTCTCTCTCTCTCTCTCTCTCTCTCTCTCTCTCTCATTCCTAAGGCAACACATAAAGATCAGAATAAGACCTGGGAAGGATCTCTGGAGGTAACGACCCTCATTTGCCTCAAAAATAGCCCCAGCTATTCTCGCGTACATTCAGGAGAGAGAGAGAGAGAGAGAGAGAGAGAGAGAGAGAGAAAAGAGGAGAGGAAGAGAGAGAGAGAGAGAGAGAGAGAGCAAGAAAAAGAAAAGAAGAAAAAAAGGAAAAACAACTCTCATTTCTTCAGGTTATTTTAGAAAGCGTCTTCTGTGCAGAATTAAAAAATGAGATGGCTCCAAAGGAAGAGTGGGGGTGGGGGTGGGCGGGGGGACCTCCTTGACCTGGTTGATGCATTAATTGCATTGTTGCAGCCGAGTGTGAAAACATGTACTCCGGAGTGTCCGAAGGAACAGCTGCTGCTACGCCGATTATGCTAATGTGTTCCTTGGCTCCCACAATAGTTCGGTGTTGGGGGGCAGGAGGGGAATGGAGTGGGAGAGCCGAAGGTGGGGGAATGTGATGGGTAGTGGGAGGTTGGGAATAGAAGGGGGAGGAATTGGGGGGGTTAGGTATTAGTCGAGAACAGGCAGAGACGTAGGAGAGAATTAGGGACTTGGATAAGCTGGATAACTGTTGAAGATAGGAATGGCCCAACTACACAAGATGAAATTAGGCGGAAGGAAATAATTATATATTGGAATCGGATACAAAATTTTTTGTAGATGATCAGCTCTCTGTAGTTTTAGAGAGAGAGAGAGAGAGAGAGAGAGAGAGAGAGACAGGGAGAGAGGTACCCCAGGTGCTCGAACGCTACGAATATCGAAATGATCTACTTCGACTTAAGGCCAGTTTGAGAGGCAGATGGGTCCCTCACAATAGGTCATTGTTCCAATGATCCTGGAACAACTGTGTCCTTGGTAACTGTAGGCAGTATTTTTGGTAACTCTAGGCAGTATTTTTGGTAACTGTAGGCAGTATTTTTGGTAACTGTAGGCAGTATTTTTGGTAACTGTAGCAGCATCCTTGGTAACTGTAGACAGTATTTCTGGTGACTGTAGGCAGTAACCTTGGTAACTGTAGGCAGTATCCTTGGTAACCGTAGGCAGTATCCTTGGTAACTGTTGCTTGATAATGGCCCATTAGGATCTAAATCATTACAAAACACAAAGTCTCTTGACTTCTTATAATCAGGTCTCATAAGATCAATTGAGGAGGGTACGAAGGCGACACAATTTTTGTCGTTTCTTGAAAGAATTCCAAGGAGTACCCAGCACAGATAATGACGACTCCAAGGCTCACACAAGAAGCCCCATGGTAATCTGGAAACGGCAAAGGCGCATCTCACGGATGTGATTTGTGAATGAGGGAATAATAAGACCTTAACTAGGTATGCGAAATGGGTACGATTCCTATTCATACTTCAGGTGATTTGCAATCTAATCTTAGCCAGCTCTTTTCTTGGGTTGGTTTGTATGAAGCCTTTTTCCTGTCGTGGGTGTGAGCCGGTTATTCTAGAACTCAGGTTTTCTGCTGAGTATTTCGAGTTGATAAGTTGCAGGCGAGTTATTTGTGGCAAACATCTTGAATAATGGTTTCTTGCCTCAGCAAATAACTGTCTCAGATTAGCCTTCGTCCTCGCAAACTGTTAACCGCTAAGCATTTGTGTTTCTGTATTATTATTATTATTATTATTATTATTATTATTATTATTATTATTATTATTATTATTATACAGAAGATGAACCCCTATTCATATGGAACAAGCCCAAAGGGGGCCATTCGAATTGAAATTCAAGCGTCCAGAGAATATGGCGTTCATTTGAAAGAAGTAAAAGAACGTAATAGGAAATACAGAAAGAAGAGATCACTTATTAAAAAAAAAAAGGAAATGAGCAAATTAATAAATAAATAGATGAAAATGTAAGTAAATTATTAGATTACAAGGAGAATCATTGTAGGGTAGTGATGCATCGCATCTTCGCTTGATAACTTGGCCATTATAGTCTTTGAATTTCCAAAAGCTATTTTATAATAGATAGATCTTAACACCAGCCAATACCTCTCAGTTATGAGAGAGAGAGAGAGAGAGAGAGAGAGAGAGAGAGAGAGAGAGAGAGATCTTCAAAGAGTCTTCACTTCAGTGCATCTGAGGTCAGAATGGGTCATGAATTTCAACCGTCATAATCTCTGGTCGGATTGACCCGGCCACGGAGGCGACGTCCAACCAAGGAGGTATCAGATTCTCTCTCTTCTCTCTCTCTCTCTCTCTCTCTCTCTCTCTCTCCTCTATCTCTTTTCTGTATGCTGACTATCTGTTTTTATGTTTACGTCCCTTCTTTAGCAAGAGTTGAACTTCCACCTCTTATTTCAATGTAATTTTGCTTCTCTCTCTCTCTCTCTCTCTCTCTCTCTCTATATATATATATATATATATATATATATATATATATATATATATATATATATATATATATATACATACTGTATGTCCTTCTACAGAGTGTGTCATTAATAATAGCTGAGCTCTTAGAGTTTCATTCTCTCTCTCTCTCTCTCTCTCTCTCTCTCTCTCTCTCTCTCTCTCTCTCTCTCTCTCTCTCTCTCCTCTCTCTCCATCCCCCACTTGTATATGCATTGTGCCTGAATTATATATGCGGAATACATTAGGACTTCAGGCTGATGGTTATTCATACTGCAGGCCAAGTGGGTGACTGTGTTCATTTCGAAGGATCCTGTTATACAATTTCAAACGCTCGGACGCCATTTCATCAGGGAATATATTCTACAACGAATTATTATTTCTTCTTTATTGGAATTAAAGATCCTTTTATTATGTTAGGAAAATGGATATTAATGAATGATTAATTTTTCTTTGGATAAACGCTTGGGAGTTCTGTGAGAAGGTTCAGAGTCTAAGGAAAATGAATATTTGATTTTTATGTATAAATTCTTTTTTAGTTCCACGAGAAGAGTCAGACTTATAGAGATGATGTGTGCAGAATTGTTCGACAGTGACTCTGCTACAAATGTCCCTTATTCTTCCCCTTCCCCCTCCCCTCACCTCCCTCCCCCTTCCCTGCCCCATTTCCTCCCCTTTTCCCCCCTACCCCATTTTCCTCCTTCCCCATCCTCCTTATCGCTCCTCTTTCCCCCTTCCTTCAGAAGAATTAACTGCTACGTATGTCCCTTCCCTCACCATCTCTCTCCCTCAATTCCCCTTCCCCTTCCCCTTCCCATCCTAATCCTTCCTCACCCCTTCCCATGCCCATTCCACTTCCCCCTTGCCCTTCCTTACCCTTCCCCTCCTCTACCCTCCTCCTCCTCTTCCCTCCTCCTCCTCTTCCTTCCTCCCTCCCTTCTTCCTCTTTCCTCCCTTACCCATCCCTTCCCCCTCTTTCCCCCTCCCACGTCCCTTCGGCATTTGATCATATATCTGCTACTTCTGTCCCCTCCTCCCCTTCACCCCTGCCCTCCCCTCTCTTCCCTTCCCTTCCTCCCCCTCCCTTCCCCTTCCCCTTCCTCCCCTCCCTCCTCCCTCTCCCTTTCTCCCCTTACCCTCCCCCCTCCTTGCTCTTCCTCCTTCGACATTCGACAATTAATCTGCTACATATGTCTTCTCCTTCTCTCCCTCCTCCTCCCTCCATTTGCACGCCTCTCTTCTCTTCCCTTCCCCTTCCCCCTCCCCATCCCCTCCCCTCCCACAATCCCTGTCTCTCCTTGTCTGAAAGGAATGTAATTAATTCAGAAGTCATTTCTGTTTGAGAAAGAATCTTCGACCGACAATGGCGTGGATGAAATTCTTTCCTTTTCTTTCCGATTTCATTTCTTTCATATGGAAATGATGAAAGAGTCGGCGGGGATGGCCGAGATGAAGAAGGTACATTTCCTTTTTCCATTTTTTTTTTTTTTTGGCGAATATCTTGGAAATGAAAACAGATCGAAAAAAACTGATTTTTATTCTAAAAATGATCGTATTTTTTTTATTTTCGGAAAAACTGAGAGAAATGAAAATAGACTCCCAAAAAAATCCAATTTTTTCTTAAAAAAACATCAAAGCTTTTTTTTTTATTTTTGGAAAAACTGAGGGAATAAAAATAGACCGAAAAAAAGTATTTTTATACTAAAAGAATAATCATAGCTTTTGCATTTTTTGGAAAAACTGAGAGAATGAAAATAGACCACCAAAAAACTAATTTTTATTTTCAAAAAACATCATAGCTTTTTTTATTCTTTGGAAAAAATGAGAGAACGACCTCTAAAAATAATTTTGACCACCTAATTTTTGGAAACTGAGGAAGTTAAAATAGACCTAAAAAAATTTTATTCTCCAAAAAATCATAGCCTTTTTATTTTTGGAGAAACTGAGGAAGTTAAAATAGACCTCCTAAAAAAATCTAATTTTTATTCTCAAAAAACATCATAACCTTTTTTTTTTTTTGGAGAAACTGAGGGAATGAAATAGTCCCCCCAAAAATCTAATTGTTATTCTAAAAAAAATCATAGACTTTTTATTTTTGGAGAAACTGAGGAAATTAAAATAGACCTCCTAAAAAATCTAATTTTTATTCTAAAAAAATCATAGCTTTTCTTATTTTTGGAGAAACTGAGGAAATGAAAATAGACCCAAAAAATTATTTAAATTTTATTATGAAAAAATTTTATTTTTGGGAAAAACTGACTTAATGTGAAACCTCGGTTCTATACATTTATATCTGCCACAAACTTTATTATAAAAATTTTTGAGTTAATAAACGACCTTGGGTCAAAATATGGATTATAATTAACTGCGAGTTTTTCAGCTGCTAAAATTAACTCGGGTCCTTTTTTCTTTATAAACCAGTTACGTAAAATGGAGATGCCCTTATTATGGGCACTGTGCCGTTATTAGTGAAAAAGTAGAGAAGGCTATCAAAGTTTTTTATGCTTTTTTTTATTTTCCCTACTTTATAAACACGTACCTAGAAGTCATAAAAAATTCCCTCGTCATTATAGAATTTTCTAAAGTGTTGTGTGTCAGAATCTAATAATGCTACGTGTTTTTGTTTTGTTGCTAATAAAAAAATTAAATAAAAAATGCGCCGAAGTTTCTTCAGCGCAATCGCGTTTTCTGTACAGCGTATAATCAAGGCCACCGAAAATAGATCTATCTTTCGGTGGTCTCGGTATAATGCCGTATGAGCCGCGGCCCTCGAAACACTCTCAGCCGGTCGTGGTGGCCTGTGTTGTTGCGGTGCCAAAGGCGCGATTATGGCTAACTTTAACCTTAAATAAAATCCAAACTACTGAGGCTAGAAGGCTGCAATTTGGTACGTTTGATGATTGGAGGGTGGATGATCATCATACCAATTTGCAGCCCTCTAGCCTCCGTAGTTTTTAAGATCTGAGGGCAGACAGAAAACTAAAAACTCGCTTCATGAATTGATACACAGAGACGAATCCTTCGAAAACAATATATGGTTGTTTTAAAAACACTAATGAAGCAATTTGTCTAATAACTTGAATCACAGGACTAAAACAACAGTGAAAGGCAGGAGGAAATTATGAGTTATAGTCTGCTAAAACAACAATGGCTCAAAGGCTTTAGTATGGAGAGAGAGAGAGAGAGAGAGAGAGAGAGAGAGAGAGAGAGAGAGAGAGAGAGAGAGAGAGAGAGAGAGAGAGAGTTTTATTATTGGTGCCTAAGCTTTCTATTATGCAGTTTATTTGTTTTGATACTTTGATTTCTAGCTTTTGAAGAATTTCTGAGAGAGAGAGAGAGAGAGAGAGAGAGAGAGAGAGAGGATACTTCTCTATCTGAAAAAGTTGCAAGATTTTTTAAATTCTCTTGTTATTGGAAGTTGAAGTTCACTACAATATATATGTCTCTCACACGCATGCGTATCTGGACATATGCGCAAATGAGAAAGACATATGTGAGCTTGAAGGCATAATATGTCATTCTCATTTGCACATGCGTCCAGAGGAGAAAGACACATGTGTGCTTGAACGCATATACACATATATGGGAGAGCACAGAAGTACATATCCCCCTTGGCGAACACGCTTGAATGTCAATTTGAACCAGCATGTTATTACTCTCCAACTGCCGGTTGATTGAAATCAGGACAAATATTGAATCTCTGCCAGGGAGACGAACGTTTTGAGAGTCAAATGTTTTTAGAGATAAACGTTTTCAGAGAATTTTTTTGAGACAAATGTTTTTAGAGAGACAAACTTTTTGAGAGACAAGTGTTTTTAGAGCCTAACCATTTTGAGGGATAAACTTTTTGAGAGACGAACGTTTTAAGAGACAAACGTTTTGAGATACGAAAGTTTTGAGAAACAAACGTTTTGAGAGACAAACGTGTTTAGAAACAAAAGTTTTGAGAGACAAGCATTTTGAGAAACAAACGTTTTGAGATACAAACATTTTGAGAGACAAACGTTTTTAATAGAAAAATATATCGAGAGAAACGTTTTGAGAGCTAAACGTTTCAAGAGACAAACGTTTTTAGGAGAAAAATATATTGAGGGGAGAAACGTTTTTAAGACAAAAATATATTGAGAGACAAGCGTTTTTACGATTAAAATATATTGAGACACAAACGTATTTACGATGAAAGTATATTGAGAGACAAACGTTTTTACGATGAAAATATATTGAGACAAACGTTTTTACGATGAAAATATATTGAGACACAAACGTGTTTACGATAAGAATATATTGAAAGACAAACGTTTTTAAGAGAAAAATATATTGAGAGACAAACGTTTTCCGAGCCAAATTGCCCCCAACTACTTCCCAGTGATGGCACTCAAGAGTGGGTTAATGGACTTGACTCCATTTTGCTCTGCTATGCTAACGGTGGCTCTTTAATCTTGCGGCTCTTTGACTCTCGGCTCTCTGATTGATGTTCATTAAGGATTCTGATTTGATGACTTCGCCCCCTCACGGTGGGGCGGGGCGGGGAGGGGGTGGGAGATCAAGATTAACACAGCAGCCTGTCAGGATTCCACTTCTCACATTTTTTTTTGCCATGAGTTAGTAACCTATGAATTCATGGTGTTGTCTACTTTCTCCATGCTTTTAATGCTGTGGAATTCTGTGGCTTCTCGTTTGTTTCCAAAATACTTCTTTCGAATAATAATAATAATAATAATAATAATAATAATAATAATAATAATAATAATAATAATGATGATGATGCTTTGAAAGTTGCGTTTATCAATTACTTCTGTAGGCTATATATATTTTTTTTTTAGATTTTGCTTTGTACTTATATTTACGTTGTTAGAGACTTATGGGTGTTTATATATAATATATATATATATATATATATATATATATATAATTATATATAGAGACATGTATACAAATATATATATAATATATATATACTATATGTGTACTGTATATATACTCGTCCAAGGAATATTTTTGTGTTCTATTTCTTTATATATCCGTTTATATAGCAATTCACTTATCTGTTTTAATCCTCTGTCAGTTTGCCTACTCGTTTTCCACTTAAAACAAAAAAAAAAAATAAAAAACACAACAGAATATCTTCCACTCCTCCTACACTTTCATCCTTTTATTCATTTCTCATTTTATGGCCTGTCACTCAATCGCCTTTTATCTTCCTCCTGGAATATGCATGGAAATATTCATTCAGAGTATGCAGCAATGCACTGTCCTCCCAGCCCTTCATGCATACGTATGCAGGCTCTCTCTCTCTCTCTCTCTCTCTCTCTCTGCATATATGCAGCTGGGTAAACAATATGGCGACAGTTCGCTTGTTGTGTACTGTTGATCATTTCCCCAATTGTATAATGATATGAGTTTTCATTATAGGTTCTGTTAAGTGCAGGAGGGACATAAGAGATATTAGGTGCAAAAGGGATTTAAAGAGATATTTGGTGCAAGAGGGATATAAGAGACAGGCAGTAAAATTTTTATGTGGGGTTTTGCTGTTGAATTTCAAGCGGAGATTGAGAGAGGTTGTTTTTTAGAGCAGTCACTTTCTTTTCTAGAACCGATCTGTGTCTTTTCTAGAACCAGTCTGTTTCGTTTCTAGAACCAGTCTATTTCGTTTCTAGAACCAGTCTGTCTCTTTTCTAGTACCAATCTATTGTCTTTCATAGAACTAGCCTGTGTCTTTTCTAGTACCAATCTATGTCTTTTATAGAACCAGTCTGTGTCTTTTCTAGAACCAATCCATGTCTTCTAGAACCAAAATATGTCTTTTCTAGTATCATTCTGTGTCTTTTATAAAATCAGTCTGTTTTCTCTAGAACCAAAATATGTCTTTCCTAGTGCCAATCTATGTCTTTTCTAGAACCAGTCTACGTCTTTTCTAAAACCAGTCTATGTCTTTTGTCTTTTCTCGTGCCAATCTATGTTTTTTCCAGAACCAAAATATGTCTTTTCTAGTGCCAATCTGTGTCTTTTCTAGAACCATTCCATGTCTTTTCTAGAACCAAAATATATCTTTTCTAGTCCTAATCTGTCTTTTCTAGTGCTAATCTATGTCTTTTCTAATGCTAATCTATGTCTTTTCTAGTACCATTCTATGCTTTTTCTAGTACCAATCTATGCCTCTTCTAGCAAATCATTCTGTCTGATATATCCTTAAGAATTATAGTTTTTGTATGAAGCTTTGCAGAGACAGTGGATCCACACTAGAGCACTTTCAAAATTCTTCATTACAATTGGAGGAGCATCCGATTTAAAATATGTTGACCTATACTGCCCTAAAATGGAAAACTGCAGTATCTGCAAAATTTTCGAAATTGAGACAAGCCACTTATTGGGCTCGCGAAACACTAATACTAATAGTTTCAGAATGATTCTTCAATGTTACTGCAGTTTCAGAATGATTCAAACCATATCAGTCATGCACTAATATTTAGAATGGTTCTTCAATGCTTTATTTAGTTTGCAGTATCTGCAAAATCAGTAGAAAGGCAAGGGAAAATTGTAGTATCTAACATTTTTCTCAGTTCTGTATTTTTGCAGATACTGAAGTCTTCCATTTTAGGGCAGTATATCCTTATATCAGTCACATCTCCCTGTCTGTACCTTGAGCAGACTATTTTATTTAATGAACAGAATGCATGAATATTGCAAGAACGCTAGGGGCAACCCACGACAAGAATTCCCATTCCCATTCCCACCCAGATGTTAACGGAATGCAAATTGGTTAGGAAAGTTGAATCCGGCTTCGGATAAACCCTCTCCCCCCCCTACCCCCGGGGAGATCAATGTACCGGAGAACAGTGGTATATTCCCCGGAGTCGTCTGGAGTGCCTTTGTGTGGGTGCGTGTGCGTGTGTAGGTCGGGGTGGGTGGTTGTAGCTGTGGGTGGGTGTGTGTTTGTGAGAGAGAGAGAGAGAGAGAGAGAGAGAGAGAGGAGGATACGTTGCAGTGTATGCATTTACTGCATGCCAGTGTAAATGTACAAGTTTCTTTTTATTTATGATATTGGTATGTATTAAGCTACATTTGTATTCGTGATGTTTTATGGAAGTAGAGTTATAAAGATATATATATATATATAAATATATATATATATATATATATATATATATATATATATATATATATATATAAAAAGTCTGTCAGTTTGCCAACACACAAGCATACAGACATATATATATATATATATATATATATATATATATATATATATATATATATATATATATATATATATATATATATACATATATATGAATATGTATATATACATATATATGTAGATATATATACATACATGCCCATGCGTATACATAATACATACGATGAGCAGGAAGTCAATGAAGCGTATTTGTTATTGTAATAATATCCTCCTGTAATGCAGGTGTAAAAAGAAAGAGAGAGAGAGCAAATCCTATCAATCAGCTTCTGCTGGAGGAAATTAAACCTGTAGAAGATAATAACTATCAATCTTATGAGTGCTAAAAGTATGTATATATGTATGTATGTATCTTTATAAATGTATTTTATACAAACACCACGGATGTAAAGAAGCATGTACATATATACTTGTATATAATAATAGTATACAAGTGAAATTACTCTCTCTCTCTCTCTCTCTCTCTCTCTCTCTCTCTCTCTCTCTCACTCAAATATTTTTTAGAATATGCGTATCTGTGGGTAATGGGCTTGCTATTGTATAGTATGGATCATATAGAATTTTTTATGTAATAGATTACTAATAAAAGCAGTTTTGGTTTTCTGTAAAAGAAAACTATTGTGCCGGATTTTTCTGTCCGTCTGCACTCTATTCTGTCCGCACTTTTTCTGGCCGCACTTTATTCTAGCCACCCTCAGATCTTAAAAAGTACTGAGGCTAGAGGGCTGCAAATTGGCATGTCGATCATCCACCCTCCCATCTTCAAACATACCAAATTACAGCCCTCTAGCCTCAGTAGTTCTTATTTTGTTTAAGGTTAAAATTAGCCATAATCATGCATCTGGCAACGATATAGGACAGGCCACCACCGGGCCATGGTTAAAGTTTCATAGGCCACGGCTCATACAGCATTATACTGAGACCATTGAAAGTTAGATCTATTTTCGGTGGCCTTGAATATACACTGTAGCGGCTGTACAGGAAACTCGCTTGCGCCTAAGAAACTTGGGCGCATTTTGTACTTGTCTGTCTTGCAATCCATGCGCAAACTGTCTCCTTATATTTTCGTACTGCGCATACGATCCCGTCGCTAAAAGCACCGGAAGGTAATACCAGCGGTTAACTCTTTCGTAATTATTATATACATGAATATTACGTAAACAGTATTACTCCCTGGTAGGACGTGGCTGAGTCTTGGAGAGTCTAATGCACGGAAGATAATGATGATGAGTCTTGCTGAGGAGTCTCTTGAATCCATTAGGAGAGGAGATGGACCTAGACTCTTGGGAGTCTTGTTTATTTGGGGTTTGTTAGGTGTTGGGATGTATGTACAGATGTTTATATTTATATTTATATATATATATATATATATATATATATATATATATATATATATATATATATATATATATATATATATATATATATATATATATATGTGTGTGTGTATGTGTGTATATATATGTATATATATATATATATATATATATATATATATATATATATATATATATATATATATATATATATATATAAAATATATATATATATATATATATATATATATATATATATAAAAAATCCTTGAAGAAATGTCTCCAGACATTTGTCAAGTTTACCCTGTAGCTGCTGGAATACTTATATATACAAAAAATATTGTTTGTGTAGGAGACGGCTATAGCTCACCAATAAATCATCCTGAGAGGGTAAAAAAATGAAATGAGAGAGAGAGAGAGAGAGAGAGAGAGAGAGAGAGAGTCACGTCTAAGTTCATTCTTCAAACGGTAAACCGGGAGTGAATTCGCTTATTTATTGCACTGCACCCCTCCGCAACATCAGCCCTGTAAACAGCTACTGTAGATAACATTTTGGCGTATTGGTTTAATAATATGTCTATGCGTCTGTCCTCTTCCACCATCATCAGATAACTCAGAATATCACTAAAAGTTGTCTTTGTTCTATATTTCGAGTCTTAACTACCGTTAATGAGCGGTTTATACGACTATAAAACATTAATGCGTATATGCGTATTTGTCTGCCTGTTGCCTCACCAAGCAAGTAACTGTAGTACTCCATTTTCAAATGATTTTTCCTCCTTTTCAAGTATAAATAACTACAGTACTTTATTTTCATTTTTCTCCTATCGATTTTAAGTCTAAATGACATAATTGCGCATATAAAATCATTCGCGTAATTGCGTATATGCGTCCTTCCACTTTCAGCCCCATTAGATAAATCTAGTATTAACACTTTCAAATTACTTCTTCCTTTCAGTTTCAAGTCTCGATTATATTTCATTCGACTAGAAAATGCCCTGGGGTAATTGCGTATATGCGTCTCTCCACTTTCACCCCCGTGAGATAATTGTTGTGCATTTATTTAATAATTAGTTAATTCATTTTTTCTTTTGAATAAATCATCTCTTCTTTCTTGTATTTCCTATTATCTTGTGTCATTTCTTTCTAATGAACACCGTAATATTCTTTGGGAGCTTGAATTTCAAGTCAGTGGACCCTGTGTTGGGCTTGTTCCATACGAAAAGGGTTTATCGTTTGCATAATAATAATAATATAATAATAATAATACGACTATAAAATACTTCTGTTAATTACTTCCTCCTTTCCATTTCAATCTAAACTATTGGGGAATGGTCGTACAAACCGCAGAGGTCAACGAAAAAAGGTCAACAGCAACAAAAAAAAAAAAAAGGTCAGGAAACGGAATTTTTCTCCTCGCACTCCTTGAAAAATATATCAACTTCCGGCCAGTTGTCAAACTTTGATAAATGACGTGTCAGCGGTCAACTGTAATTTATTAACCGAGAGTTGGAGATCCTTTTTCTTGAGAGAGTGGGATGGGCACTTGAGAGAGAGAGAGAGAGAGAGAGAGAGAGAGGAAATTTGTCACTAAGGGAATCTCAATTTTAGTTGTTTATCGACAGTTAAAGCATTTGAGAGAGAGAGAGAGCAAATTTATCACTAAGGAATCTCAATTTTAGTAGTATGTCTCTCTCAAAACGGTTGGAGAGAGAGGCTTGAGCTGTCGATATACTACTAAATTGAATTCCTTAATGATAAATTTGCTCTCTCTCTCTCTCTCACACACTCTCTCTCTCTCACACACACACACACACACACACACACACAACTGCTATAACTGTCGATATATATACTACTAGAATTGAGATTCCTTTGGAGATAAATTCTCTCTCTCTCTCTCTCTCTCTCTCTCTCTCTCTCTCTCTCTCTCTCTCTCTCTCTCTCTCTCTCTCTCTCTCTCTCAATCACTTACTGTCGATATACCACTAAAATTGAGATTCCATTGGTGATAAATTTTCCCTTTTCTCTCTCTGTCTGTCTGTCTGTCACAACTGCTTCCATTTTCAGTTGCCTAATACCGCTGTTCTTTTCTGGTGTTGTAAGGTATTTGAAAATAAGTCTTCGGCAGTATATAACTGTATAACTAAGAGCATTATGCATTACAGATATGATATATTTTGGTTCATATTTTTGTATCAGTTGGTGATCTATAGGCCTTTTTTGTAAATCATCCATCTTTTCTGTATGTACGTCTCAGTATGTATATATATATATATATATATATATATATATATATATATATATATATATATATATATATATATATATATATATATATATATATATATATATATACACACACACACACACACACACACACACACACACATCTCAAAACCTGGGCTCACCAGAGCAAGCACTTGAGATCGGTCCCAGTTTGGGGTGAAAAAGAATATGACCCTTTTCCTGAAAACCCCCAATTGTATTTCTTGATCTAAGGAACCGACTTGGGAAAGGCGTGCGTAAGTGTCGCAACCTCATCCCTCCAAAAAAAAAAAACTTGCTGATAAACGGGGACCTGTGGTGCCCTTCTTGCATAAGAAATCCCCGTCAGTAGACATAAGAATGCGAAGCATTGTCGCCACCAAACAACAATAGCAGAATTTTTTTTTTTATATAGCGTCGGATCTTTTGTTCGCTTCTCACGAACATTCCGCCTTTTATTATTTTTTTCTATTTTTGCTTTTATTTATATTTTTATTTTGTTGGTTTGCAAAGGAGAATGTGTCGCTTTTCCCAAAGCTCGAAAGATGACGACAAAGAATTGAAATAGATAAAAGCGTCGATAAATCACGGATGAAAATACAATGAAGAAAGAACGGCCATTTTTTTTTTTTTATGTGGAACTGGAGACAGAATGGGCAGCTGAGTGTGGCCACAGAAGAAGAAGAAGAAGAAGAAGAAGAAGAAGAAGAAGAAGAAGAAGAAGAAGAAGAGAGAAGAAAAAAAGTCAGAAATGCATAGGACGTCGCGAGGAAGAAGAACGTATAATAGATGATAAGATGGCGTTGATGACTTGTTATAAAGATTGATGAGGGGGAATGAACCACAGAGAGAGAGAGAGAGAGAGAGAGAGAGAGAGTAGAAGGCGACGAAGCCGCAGGACATAAGCAGCGGAAGAGATGATGATGATGAATCTTAAAGGGAAAGGAAAAAGAAAAGACTGTGGTGGAGAAATGGAACGAAGGGTTGAAAGGAAGGGACAGTAATGACATCAAAGGGAATCTCTCTCTCTCTCTCTCTCTCTCTCTCTCTCTTCTCTCTCTCTTCTAGGGAAGCAAATGAAGAGATAAACAAACGCAGAAGAAGAAGAAGAAGAAGAAGAGGAGGAGGAGGAGGAGGAGGAGGAGGAGGAGGAGGAGGAGGAGGAGGAGGAGGGGAGGGGAGGAGGAGGGGAGGGGAGGAGGAGGAGGAGGAGGAGGAGGAGGAGAGTGACAGTTTGATGACCAACACTGAAGGACAGGATCATGCAAGGAAGTCTGTATTCAAAAGATAATTATCAGGAGAGATAAACAAACGCAAAACCAGAAGAAGAAGAAGAAGAAGAAGAAGAAGAAGAAGAAGAAGAAGAAGAAGAAGAAGGAGGAAACAAGTCTTGAGAAGGAGAGCCGTTCCAGAGTGACAGTTTTGATGACAAAAGTGAAGGAATTTTGTGTTTCAAAGGTAATTATTCGGACAAAAATAATTTTTCATGGCTGATACCATGAATAGGAAGGCTACTTTAGAAGCCTGGATTATTGTAATACATTTTTTTGTAAAGAGTAACTGTGAGTCATTGTGAGTACGAGTAAGGGTACGAGGGTATATAATAACAAGGAAGATGAGGTAATGAGTTAATGATTTGATTATTTCAGCTTAAGGCATTTTACAAGGTCTGTCTTTTGTCATTCAAATATTTCCTAATTTATTATGGCAGTGGCTGACCTTCGCTAACCCATTGCCTGAGATTTGACCTAAAATACCATATGTCCGGAGTGAAAAACATTTCCAACAGTCTCTTGTCTTCAGTTTCTCCTCATGGCCAAACCGCCTCTAAACACCGATCTACTGAAACACTTCTAGAACTTACCTTCTCTGGTTTCTCCACATGGCAAGATCACCTCTAAACACAAATCTACTGAAACACTTTAACAACATTGTCTTCATTTTCCCCACATAACCAAACCACCTCAATGCACCTGTCTACCTTGCTTTGAAGCATTTAGTCTGAAACTGCCCTCGTTTTCACCACATAACCAAACCACCTCTAAACGCTGATCGACTGCAACACTTCAACAACTTACCTTCTCTAGTTCCCTGCATGACCAAACCATTTCTAAACACCGACCTACGGAATTCAGTTTCTCCACATGACAAGACCACCTCTAAACACCGATCTCCTGAAACACAACAACAAACTCACTGTCTTCAGTTTCTCTACATGACCAAACCACCTCACCGCACTAATCTAACCTTCTAAGAAACATATATTCTTAATCTTGACTTACTCAGGACGGTCATGGTGGCACTCTTGGCCTCCGTTCGGAAGCTGGGGTGCTCCGCGATGACCTCGCAGCGGTACTGACCTGAGGCCGATACCCTCAGCTGGGCCAGCGTGATTGTCACGCGGGCATCGTTCCTGAACTCCTCCTGGGAAGGGCGAGGGAAAATTGAATTAAATTAGATGTTAAAGAATAATGTTTGTTTTGTCTTATTTCTGAGTTGGGGCAGTAACTGACATTGTGGTAATTCGTATGGGCATGGCTGCGCATAGAGATAGGGTTCATAAACACACACACACACGCACTCATATATGTAAATTTCTGACTCACGTCAGGATCGAACCCAGGTCTTTCAATTGAAAGATAAGACTGTTGTATATATATATATATATATATATATATATATATATATATATATATATATATATATATATATATATATATATATATGTGTGTGTGTGTGTGTGTGTGTCTATGTATGTGCTTGTGTGTGTATAACTGTATAAGTGTAATGGCGTCAAATCAGTTTTCCATAACCTACTTTGTGAATTATCGCGTGTCATATTTCACCTTTTAATCTGAGAGCAGAGAACGCCTATGATGATGGATCTGGGAGCGAGGATAACGCCGTTTTAAGAGAGAGAGAGAGAGAGAGAGAGAGAGAGAGAGGAAAGCTAACCAGCTGACCTCACTTAAGAGGAGCAAATAGAGAGAGAGAGAGAGAGAGAAAGCTAACAGCTGACCTCATTTAAAGAGGGAGTTAAATATAATATTTAATATATATATATATATATATATATATATATATATATATATATATATATATATATATATATATATATATACAATATAGAGAGAGGAGATATATATATATCTATTTTCTATTAGGTCCTAAGCGAGAGAGAGAGAGAGTCTGCTCTTCTCCGACCTCATTTAGGTCATTTGTAGAGAGAGAGAGAGAAAGCAAACCTACCCTCCTCCGACCTCATTTAGGTCAAACAAATAGAGAGAGAGAGAGAGAGAGAGAGAGAGAGAGAGAGAGATCTCTACCCTCCTCCGACCTCATTTAGGTCAAACAAATAGAGAGAGAGAGTCTAGCCTTCGCCGACCTCCGTTAGGACAAGCAAAGGAAAGCATATAGCGGAAAGCCGAGAACTAGGGGCATAGAGGGGAATTTCCCCTCGTTCCATTATTCGTGGCTTGTGACCAGAGGCAAATCGGGAATAGAGGAAGAGGAGATTATCCTCCAAACGAATGTATGTGGATGAGAGAGAGAGAGAGAGAGAGAGAGAGAGAGAGAGAGAGAGAAGATTAGGGTTAAATTAACGAAACGGATCAGTTTACGAGCGTTTGGAAGCATAGGCTCGTGTGTCCTTTTAAGGTTTAAAGAAATTTTTAATTATATTTCTGGTTGTTATGTAATTATCATATTCGAGCACTACAGTTTATAACCATTTACGTGTACATACTCAGTAGATAAGCCATGAACCCCGGTTAGTGCCGTCAGTGCACCTCACGTGGTGCACTGTAGGCATTACTAAATGTTCTTTGCAACGTCCCTTCGACCCCTAGCTGCAACCCCTCTCATTCATTTTACTGTACCTCCATCCATATTATCTTAATGCCATCTTGCTGGTCCACCTTCCCCTAACAATGATCTCGTAGTGCAACTGCGAGGCTTTCCTCCCGTTACACCTTTCAAACCTACCTACTCTCAGTTTCCTTTCCAACGCTGAATGACGTCATAGGTCCCAGCGCTTGGTCTGGGCTAAACTCTTATATTCCATTATATTCCATTTCATTCCAGTAAGCGAAGGAAGCTCTTGGAAACGGAAGGAACCACTGAAAGGGCGAGATTTGGGGGGACACCTATATATAAGAAAGTTATTTTGGAGAAAAAATATATTACTAAATTTTCTTTACCTTTTACACAACCCCATCCAGCTATTTTCCGAATGCTTTCGGGAGATAAAAGTTATGTTATGTTTTATTCCTCTGCGTCATATAATTTATGTAGTCATTTATTGTTTATTTAATTATAAAAGTTATTTATATACCTGTTTTCTTCCTCTGCGTCATATAATTTATTTAGTCATTTATTGTTTATGTAATTAAAACACATTCATTATTCGCGTGCCTCACTTCCGCGTATCCACGCGAGCCGTATATTTTCATATATTTATTTCTGTGTTTATTTTCACCTCTTGGCCCCAAATCTATTTCGACTCGCCGTTTGTTTAGAGTCCTTCATCTTCATATTTCAGTCTCCCCGCTCTAAATATACTCGTCCCTTAATTCATATTTTCGTCAAGGCTTTGAATTATATAAATAATTCAGCTTCTTAAAGCAGACGTGGGTGAAAATGTGCATATACCACGTTCATTTCTCTGCTTTTGAGTCGTTTTCCGTGTGTGTTTATATACGACTTCTGTGATATACTTTTATTTTGAAGGCTCTGTTGTTTTGGTATAATTTTGTCTGCAGTTTTCCGGGGTATTTAGATAATTAAGGCAGGGTTGGAAACTCCTTTTGTCTTTGTTTTGTGGGGTTGGGGGCGTTATTCTGTTTACGAAAAGGTTTAATTTACAGTAGTTTTTTGTAAAGAAAAACCCAAGACAGGGTTGGAAAGCTTCTTTTGTCTTTTTTTTTCTTGGGGGCGTGGTATCCTATTTAGGAAAAATGTTTAATTTACAGTACTTTTTTAAAGAAAACCTAAGGCAGGGTTGGAAAGCATCTTTTGTCTTTTTATTTGCGGGGGCCGTTATTCTATTTATGAAAAAGTTTAATCTACAGTATTTATTTTGTAAAAAAAAAACCTACGATTTCAGGTGTCAGTCTACATAGAAAAACGTTTAAAGACGCCACAACAATCTCTGATCATGAAGTCTTAAGGTGCTTCCACACCACAGTACGAAAATAGGCAGGCAACTTACCGCAGACACATCACAAACATGTATACAAATCAACGGCTTCTTCGTAATCTTCAGGTGTCCTTCATATACTATATAATCCAGCACTGGCCAAAGAATAGTTGTTTTCAAGCTGTCTGTGATGTGTATATTTGCGTGTGTGTGTGTGTGTGATAAACAACCCACCCATGTTTATGACATGTCGACATGCGTTGACGACATTTTTTTTTACTGTAGTATGGACACACGCTTATCGTCAGATCAGTGGCGTAGCCGGGGGGTGGGGGGGCAGGGTGGCCATGCCCCCAATTGGCATTAAATTGTTGTATTAATTACAATAAAATTATAAGCAGTTTTTCAAGATTGTCGATATTTTATCATATAAAAATGGCCAATATATATATAATATATATATTATCAATACTCAAAATTGTCTTGACTGTTTGGCCCCCTCCAATCAAAAGTTCTGGCCACGCCACTGTCGTCAGTTAAAAAAAAAAAGGGAAAATAAAAAAAAATATGTTTCCCCTGTAATAATCGGTATTAATATTGATATCGTACCCGTGATCTGAATTTTCTCGTCTCGAATGAAGAAAATTGAAAAACCTGAAATTCCAATTCTCGTGAAATTTTGAGAACATTTGTCCAAACGCCTTCTCTTGTTGTGTTGTCTGTAATCAGAACTTTGAATTCCATTCGTTTCAATAAAACGGCTTTACAGCTGGCGTTAGTTTCTCCATAATGTGATTTATAGTCTTTCATAACGCAGTTCACGACGAACACTTCTCAACTCTCCCCATCCTTTTCTGAAAGTGTACTGCTATAAAAAGTGTAAGGCCGGGTGTTCCCAAAGTTGTGGGGAGGTTATGTAAAAAATATGTTATCCTGGGTTCTCTTTTTTTCTCATATATTTATATGAATATTTTCAAAAGAAACTCATTGTGATAAACATTTGAGTTTTTGTTTCTACTTTCTGAAAAATACTAACGGTACTTTTTGCTCAATATATTTACCAGTCCTGTAAACACAAACAGGTACAAAAACTGGGAAAATCTGCAAATTCTGATATTTTCATCCAGGTCTATTCACTTATAAACATTTTTATGTTTATCACCAGCCTGTCACTTCTTGTGAAACGGTACAACATTCACCTAAAACAAGCATTTCTACGTTTCTTTAGGAACCTTTTCTCTTAACCAACAAAACTGCTTTTGTCATCTTATTTTCTAATCTTTTAAAACTTTCTTAATCAACATTCGTGTCTCTGTCAGTTTAATAATAGCTTCTCAGTGTTCAGACTTCGTAAATCATGATTCGTTTACCAGAAGCTTTCTCAGTGTACGGTGTTTTTGTGTCTTCTACTTTCATAAGGCAGTTTAAGACAAACGTGTACGATAAATCACCGTCTTAGCTTAGTTTATAAAGCAGATAATTGATTTGGATACACAGTCATCCCTAGAGATATCAATACGAACACACATTCATCCATGCATACATAGTCCAACTGAATTGAACATAGAATTTAGGCGGCCAAGCACTGGGATCTATGAGGTCATTCAGCGCTGGAACGGAAACTGACAATAAAAAGGTTTGAAAGGTGTAACAGGAGGTAAACCTCAAAGCAGTTGCACTACGAATCAATTGTTAGGAGAGGATTAAGGAAAGTAAGATGGAAGAAAGAGAATATGAAAGGAGGTACAGTAAAATTAACGAAACGGGTTGCAGCAGCTAGGAACCGAAGGCACGCTGCAAAGAACCTTAAGTAATGCCTACAGTGCACCGCATATTCCCGAGCCATGACAAATGTACAGACCTGTGTCAAATGCGTCAATATATTATGACAGCAGGAAATTCCGACGAGTATCGTAGCTTGTCGAACAATAAGCGATAGCAGGAAATTACGGTAAGTATCGTGGGGATTTTCGGATCTGGGACGAAAGAGGTTTATAACTGCGGGAAGTTAAAGAAGTTGTAATGGTGAAAGCGACTACAGTTTCGGGAGAATATATTGTTATGGGAATCTTTTAAAGTGAAAAGTATTGTTGTAAAAATCGTCAGACCTCCGGGAACGAGGCGGTCTTCAATTTCCTGGGATAAAATTCTCTCTCTCTCTCTCTCTCTCTCTCTCTCTCTCTCTCTCTCTCTCTCTCTCTCTCTCTCCCAGTTTTATTGTCATCTTTTTTTATATTTCTCTACCTGAAGTTTTATGTGGTTAAGAGGAGAAATTTTTAGATCATAAGTTTAACGTAAAAGTTATGTTAGGCATTGTCCATATTATTACGTCTCTCTCTCTCTCTCTCTCTCTCTCTCTCTCTCTCTCTCTCTCTCTCTCTCTCTCTCTCTCAGTTTTATTGTCTTTTTTTTATATTTCCCTACCTGAAGTTTTATGTGCTTAAGAGAAGAAATTTTTAGATCATAAGTTATATGTAAAAGTTATGTTAGGCAGTGTACATATTATTACGCTTGCCTCTCTCTCTCTCTCTCTCTCTCTCTCTCTCTCTCTCTCTCTCTCTCTCTCAAGTTCATATATATAATATATATATATATATATATATATATATATATATATATATATATATATATATATATATATATATATATATATATATGTATGTATGTATGTATGTATATATGTATATATATATAAGGTCGAATTATAGATAAATAAATATATAGATAGATAGATATGTACATTTGTATATATTTTGTCTCATGAACACAACATCGGTTTGATTATCATTCCTTTCCACACACCCCCCTCCTCTTCCTTCCTCTCCCCCTCCCCCCCCCCTCCTCCAAATTATCAGGAAAAGTGTAATGAAAGGTATTGGCTTCTATCTTTTCGCTTTTTTATTTCTTTTTGAAGATAAACTCTTAATGGAGTGCATGATGTTGTTGCCTTTCCTCCAGGAAAAAAAAATTTGT
This sequence comes from Macrobrachium rosenbergii, assembly GCF_040412425.1. NCBI lineage: Eukaryota > Metazoa > Arthropoda > Malacostraca > Decapoda > Palaemonidae > Macrobrachium > Macrobrachium rosenbergii. The sequence continues at coordinate 1,198,201 of NC_089793.1, read as the reverse complement.
TGAAATCTTCTTCTTCTCCCTTTATTCTTTTTTTTTCTTTTTGTTCTTGACCAAAAAAAAAAAAAAAAAATGCCATAATAACTGGAGCGTTCTCGTCCGCGAAAACCGATAAAGATTTGCAGTGACTGTCTTGAATCGTAACTTTATTGTTCTTTTTTATTTTTATTTTTGTTTTACTACGTTTCTTTCTCTTTAGTTTGATCTTCCTCTCTCTTCCACAGAAATATACTTTTTTATAGTTGTTATTATTTTTTGTCTTTTATACGTTTCTTTATCTCATTTTGATTTTCCTCTCTCTTTCACGCGCATGTATTTTTGTATTTGTTATATTTATTTGGTCTTTTTTTTTGACGTGTCTTTTTTTAATATAATTTTCTCTCGTACACGTTTATTTTTCTTGACCCTTTCAGGATTTATTAATTTTTATATCATTTAGATTAAGTGTTATATATATATATATATATATATATATATATATATATATATATATATATATATATATATATATATATATATATATATATATATATATATATATACATATTTATATATATATGTATATATATGAATATGTATACATATTTATATATATATATACATATATATACATATATATATATATATATATATTATATATAAATACTATTTTAAAATATATATATATATATATTATATATATATATATATATATATATATATATATATATATATATATATATATATATATATATATATATATATATATATATATATATATATATTGCACATTTATAAGATCTTGACGAGAGATGAAGTTAATGGGAGAAGTCTTTTTCCTGTTTTACATATTTTATTTCTTAGCATTAAAACTATTTTTTAAAAAATTATCTGTACATAATGTGGACAAGTCTTGCACGTACATACGCATACACACACACACACACACATCCACATACACCCACCAAATCAGATTTTCAAAACCAGTAACTTTTATGTATTTTACCCACTAGTATTAGATCTGTTTTTAAATTCTGAGCACATAATGTGGACAAGTCTTGAACCTGCATACACACACACACACAAGTACATGTGCGTGCATGTACGCAAATGCACATACACACACATACACACAAATACACATATATACACACGCAAACACGTGCAAGTAAACACACACAAACACGTACAAGTACACACATATATATACACACACACACACACACACACTCTCACGAACAGGCAATCTCTCCGATATTCAACCCGAGGAAATAAACAGATTGGGAAGAGAGTTCTGCTTAATAGCGATATCTGTAATGGCGTTTAAAATCGAGCATCACCCGATTACAAAGGGATTTATCGCCTTCATAATTCTCCTGGCAAGAGACTTTTTATTCTTTTTTTTTTCTTGTACGGAGATAAAAAGATGATTATGAGAAGTTATAAAGTACAGAGGAACTCGTTGAAGATGAATGTCCCGTCGGATGTGCTGAGAGAGAGAGAGAGAGAGAGAGAGAGAGAGAGAGAGAGAGAGAGAGAGAGAGAATTTATCATTGAGGAGAGAGAGAGAGAGAGAGAGAGAGAGAGAGAGGAATTTATATTAGGTCTCAATGAGAGAGGGAGAATCTTGAGTGTGGAAAGTCTTAGTGAAGAGAGAGAGAGAGAGAGAGGAGAGAGAGAGAGAGAGAATATTTCCATTAGGTCATAATGAGAGAGAGAGAAGAGAGAAAAAATATTTAAATTGGGTCATAATGAGAGAGAGAGAGAGAGAGAGAGAGAGAGAGAGAGAGAGAGAGAGAGAGAGAGAGAGAGAATATATTTCTATTAGATAACAGTGAGAAATATTTTTGAATTTAGGTATTTAAGTTTCCTTTCATATTTATATAATAATCGGCATAACACGATTTGATTCTGCAAGAGGCAATTAGACTGATGCGAATTGAACATCACATTTATATTCAGAAACAATTTACAAGTTCGCGACTCTGTAACACGCGGAGAAATTGCTCGCTTGTTAAACAGAGTAAAAGTGGAATTGAGCAATAGTCTTCGACGTTAGTTGCTGTAACTGACTTAAAAAAAAAATAATTACATCTCGCTCATTAGGCTTATTAGGATGTTGTGCAGTCGGAACCTCAAATCAAGCAGGGATGGAATGCGTTGCTTCTTCAAAACAATTTTCTTTATATTTCAGTCAGTTACTTACATTTTTATATATTTATTTATTGATTTGTTAATTTTCTTTTCACTAATTACTTCTTTCTGTATTTCCCATTTACCTTCGGTTCCTTCAAATGAACGCCGAAATATTCTTTGGAAGCCTGATTTCAAGTCAGTGGCCCCTGTGGTGGGCTTGTTCCATATGAATAGGGTTCATCTTCTGAATAATAATAATAATAATAATAATAATAATAATAATAATAATAATAATAATAATAATAATAATAATAATAATAGTTTTCAATATATGAAATATTATTCTTCCCAACTTCTGTTCGATTTTTTGACGAGAATCGATAGATTTATTTTCTTTCGTAGATCTGATTCTTTGCCATAATTCTGCCCAAGTTGATTCTAATAATTGCAGTTTAATAAGTACAATGATTAATATATATATATATATATATATATATATATATATATATATATATATATATATATATATATAATGATTACAATGATTGAATATTATTGGTGTCAAGAACACAATGAACGAATCTCAGCTTTGTTCAAGATACAGTGACCAAGCTATCAGGCTGACATCACATACAATGAACAATCCTTATTCTTCTTAAAATATAATGAACGCTCAAAAGCTGTAATGAACAAAATCCTTCGACTTTCGAACTTGACATCAATCCTCCAAAAATATAATGAACAAATCATACAGTTGTTCAGGAGATATAATGAACAAAATTCTTAGTTATTCAATATGACAATGAATAGGGCTGAAGTTCATTCAGCAATATTATTCATTTCCATTTTGGGGCAACACTTATGAAATCATTTTAACCCATTAAAATTTTATTAGAAAATTACTGAAAAAATATTCAAAATTTTAAGAAAATACAAAGGCATTGCATCTCTACGTAGGCTTTTTTGGTGGCTTCAGAGGTCTATATATTACTTTTAAAGCAGGAAATGAAATTTGTTACGCTGCCTCTAAATGTCTCTTTGAAGTAGCAAGTGTATAATTGAATCTTCTTAGTCGGAAGTTGATGGAAGTGGGTTCGTTCGCCTTGAAATGAAATTTGCCAAACGATTTCAGTGGGAGTTTGGCCCGTTTAAACGGAGGTGGAGATGGAATTATGTTATATTGAAATTCTATAAAAAACGCTTATTTAAAATTCATGGTAAGCACGTGTCATTTATCACCTGATTACAAAAGGATTTATGGCCTCCATAATCCTCCTGGAAAGATAATTTTATTTTTGTATTTTTATGGAGATAAAAAGATGATTATGAGAAATTATAGAGTACAGAGGAACGCGCTGAAGATAGATGCCCCATTGGCTGTGCTGAGAGAGAGAGAGAGAGAGAGAGAGAGAGAGAGAGAGAGAGAGAGAATATTTCTATCAGGTGAGAGAATGCTAAGCATGTGTCATTTAAAATGATGACTTCAATTCGCCAATTATTAAGTGAACTCATTTCGACAGATCCACGTAATTGAATTTTGAGGAATTCTGGAGATCTGGAATTTTAATGCTGATTCAATCAAGGGGCCTAAAGTAAAAAAAGGATTATGATTAAAATGCATTCTGAGATTAATTGTTGGCAAATTCCGTTCATCTGTGAATATAGGATCGTATTGACAGGGGCTGTATTTTAAGTTCGGACATTTTCTTATAAAAACAAGGAAAAAATTTGTTTTAAGTCAAAAGTCCTCAAAGGAATCTGTCTCGATGCTGAAAGAGTAAAGAAGGATACTTTTAAGGATGAAAATTCTAAACGAATAAGGATTAATTTACACTGAAGTTATGATTATAATTTTTCCTAGTCGAAAGACGTAGATTATATAAGTTTTATAATTCTGAAATTCGGAATTCAGGAAATGTTCCATTTGGAAAAACAGGCAGTCAAAGCTCATTTAATTATATCCATGTCAGTTCACATTATAACCCACTTTCTGTATAGTTGAACAAGTGAGTCAAATATATATATATATATATATATATATATATATATATATATATATATATATATATATATATATATATATATATACATATATATGTATATATATATATATATGTATGTATGTATATATATATATATATATATATATATATATATATATATATATATGCTATGTGTGTGTGTGTGTGTGTGTGAGAGAGAGGAATCTATGGACTTGAAATCAACCCTAAATACGTGTTTTTTTCTGTAATAAAGGCATACTATGGGCAACTCACAGCATAAAACCTTGGATAGAAAGGTATATTTGATGCAAAAAGAAAGAAAAACGCATCGATTATTATTATTATTATTATTATTATTATTATTATTATTATTATTATTATTATTATTATTATTCAGAAGATGAACAATATCCATATGGAACGAGCCGACCAAAGGGGCCACTGCCTTGAAACTTTCAAGCTTCCAAAGAACGGGCCGTTCATTTGAAGGAAGCGACAAAAGGTAACAGGACTGCCATTGTGAAACCTGCATAATGGAATCCTTCAGAAAGAAATTACTTGTTGTAAAACTTGGCTGGGGGACCCTTCGGGAATAGTGAGATTGTGTGAATGTCAGGAGAAACGTTTTCTCTGTCTCTGTCTCTCTCTCCTTTTTTTTTTTTTTCCCCTGCAGCTGTAGAAGTTTGTTTCTGTCTGGAAGGGAAAAAGTTGCCAGGTTTAGGCGTTGAAGTTTTTTTTTATTTTTTTTTGGGGGGGTGCCGTAGATACAACTCGGAAAACAAGGGTTGACGAAAAGAAAGGGGAAAATAGCCTGTCGCTGGGGAGTTTTCTGTTTCAGGGGGCTTCTGCGTTGTGTGCCTGTGTTTTTCTCTTGTGTGTGTGTATGTATGTACGTATGTTTGTATGTGTGTATGAATTTATGTGTTTATGTTTGTTTGTATATGTATGTACTGTATGTGTGTGTATGTATATATATATATATATTATATACATAAATATATATAGTACAAATGTATATATATATCCACACACATATATACATATATGTGTATAACTGAATCACGAAAATATGGAACGTGATGAATATATAAATAAGATAAAATCCACGAAGAGCAGGAAACAGTGAGTGCTGCAGGGCAACATTTCTGACACTAGTCTTTACTTAGCTAAGTAAAGGACTAGTGTCGAAAGGCTGCTTTGCACTCCACTGCTCTTTCCTCTAAAGGATTTTATCTTATTTATACATATATGTATATTATTTATTTATTTATATATACATGTATATGTGTATGTATGTATATATATATATATATATATATATATAGGTATATATATATATATATATATATATATATATATATATATCTTCCCCAATTGAGGAATTGATGTAAGAATGTTTCCTCGTCAAAATGTATTTGCTATCTCTTTCCATTCACTTGTAAGATATAAAACCTGGGAATACTTTTTACCCCATGTATCACGACCATTTTAAAAGTCTAAGGCAAGTGTCTAAAAACATGCAGGTGAGAACACCTGCCATTCCTAAACATCTGCAGATAATTTTATCTAAAAATCCCAATTGGACCTGACGTATTGTACAGAAGACACTGAGAATGTTGTGGCATTGGAAATATTATTAAATGTGACGAGAGAACGCATCACACAGACCTGACCGCACAGAGGCAAGTATATCACCAGGAAAAATCAAGTACATTATTGGAATCGCGAGAGTAGTTTATACACTAGGACCCTCCGGTGTCCATTAGGGGATAGAGAGAAAATCCGTCTTTCAGGGGAAAGCTTAAAATGAGGGTCATTGGGCGAAATTCCCCTTGCTCCATTACTGCCGAGCCCTGACCATATACAAAGAGGAAGGGAAGGTTATACAAATGGATTTCCAAATAAACGTGCAGTGCAGGGTATGGGGTTCTAGGGGGTAGGGGTTAGAAAGGAAATACTTAGAATTACAGCCAGAATTACAGGAAGGAGTTGTATTTTGAACCGTATTTGGTTGGAAGTTCCCCCATTGCATTTATTCTTCTTTGTTGATTGAAGGGTTATGGGTTAGAGGTTAGAGGTTTTTGGGGTTAGGGGTGGGGGTTAGAAAGGAAATACATAGAATTACAGGAAGGAGTTCTGTTTTGAACCGTATTTGGTTGGAAGTTCCCCCATTGCATTTATTCTTCTTTTGTTGATTGAAGGGTTAGGGGTTAGAGGTTAGAGGTTTTTGGGGTTAGGGGTGGGAGTTAGAAAGGAAATACTTAGAATTACAGGCAGAATTACAGGAAGGAGTTCTGTTTTGAATCGTATTTTGTTGGAAGTTCCCATTACATTTATTCTTCTTTTGTTGATTGAGGGGTTAGGGGTAGGGGTTAGAGGTTTTTGGGGGTTAGAAAGGAAATCCTTAGAATTACAGGCAGAATGACAGGAAGGAGTTCTATTTTGAATCGTATATTAACGAAAGCTTCCATTTCATTCATCCCTTTGTTGACTTTTTTGATAAACTTAGACTTATCTCACACGTATTTGTTTTTCAATCTTATTAGAAGATGAAATTGATAACTTCATATCTGATGTGTTTGATAATCCGTTGCGCTGGCAACTTTGGAGTTTATTAAGTGATTGATGACTGAGATTTATGGTTAGAAAATTATACGTATCTTTTTTTTGTATTTATGGTAGAATTGTAATTATGATGATCGTGATTACTTTCACTGTTTTTCTTTTTGTTATATTAGATGGTTTATTTGCAATATGTATTCCTATACATATATGCACACACACATGTATATATATATATTGTATGTATATATATATATATATATATATATATATATATATATATATATATATATATATATATATATATATATATATATATATATACATATAGCTCATTGGTTAAAGGCCTCGCTTCCCCAGCTTGAGACCAGGGTTCAATCCCATAGGAGGGGAACGTGTTTAGACCCTTATCGTGTAAAATCCAGTGTCCTTGTTGACTAAAACAGTACAGTAATATTATATACCTGATAGCCAGTCGATTTATTGTGGATTGCAATAAGGGTGGAGAATCGTGGAGACGTCCCTCTATGAAAGAGAGAGAGAGAGAGAGAGAGAGAGAGAGAGAGAGAGAGAGAAGGAAAGGAACTCTGACCTTTCAGGCGTTAATGCCTCTCTCACTTCAACTCCCAGTTATGTAACAGATGATCCGCTTGAACAGCGAAATCGCGGTTACACGAGACAGAAGAGATTAATCATTCTGATAGCGTTTGGTCAAAGTTGGAGTTTAAGATTTATTTCGAATATCCTATTTGTTTGTTTTTTTTGGGGGAAACTGATTGATTGATTTGTTCAGTGATTGTTCATCATCTCCAAGCTTTGATCTGTGACCTGGCTTCATTTTTCCTCGTTAAGTTTTCTGTAAAAGAAAACTATTGAGGTGGCTTTGTCTGTCGTCCAGAATTTTCTGTCCGCGCTTTTTCTGTCCGCACTTTTTCTGTCACACCTTTTCTGTCGACAATTTTTCTCTGCGCACTTTTTCTGTCCACTCTTTTTTTTCTGTCCACTTTTTTCTGTTCTCCACTTTTCTGTCTGCACCTTTTCTTTCCGCACTTTTTCTGTCGCCCTCAGATCTTAAAGTACTGAGGCTGAGAGGGCTGCAAATTGGTGTATTGATCATCCACCCTCAATCATCAAATATGCCAAATTGCAGCCCTCTAGCCTTAGTAGATTTTATTTATTTAAGGTTAAAGTTAGCCATAAT